>NC_132792.1:103192177-103492177 GCF_048418805.1 Vulpes vulpes
GGCAGGTGCAAACTGCAAGAGATCCCTCTGAAGTGGCTCCAACATTCTGCAAATAGTAAACTAAATTACTGAACTGCTACTGAAAATCATTACTGATCACTGAAAAATAAAAATCAGTATTGAAAATATGTTGTTCTATGTCATACTGCTAAGTAAGCCATTTTATGGTTTTGTACAGTATGATTACCCTTTATATCACAAGTATGATAGTAGCAGATCACTTTCAATTTTTATATTCATGGCCATAAAGTATGAGACTAAGCTATGTATAACACACAATTTTTTAACAACTTGAAAAGCTATGTATATCAAAATAGTAAGAATACAAACCAATTAATGTGAATTCCCTGCAAAAATTCCATCTCAGCTTTTTATTCAGTGTGTGACATTTCAGGGAAGCTGAAGCTCTTTGAAATATAAAGTACATTTTAAGAGATAGTGACACCCTGAAATTTAAAACATGTTCTTTACAAAAAGAGCAGTGCCACTGAATGCTGAACTAAGCCTATTAAAGAACTAAAAAAAAAAAAAAAATCCTAGTTTAATGAAAAATAAAAATAATGGATGACTTTATAAGAAAATGTTGTAGCATATTATTTGAGGAGCAGAATAGACAGTGAAGTTTCCCAAACACAACTTGGGGATGGATGTAAATTTTCCACACTTAGAGCATATGGGACATGGCAGTTTCCAAGTCACCTGCATGTCTTAAGCTTTTGGCCTCTACTCAGTAGCTTTGTTCATTGTGCAGATAAGAGGCTGATGGGAAGAGAGATGCTTTCATTAAAAGATCCCAAACAAATGTTCTCAGAAAATGAAGATATTGTTCTAGAACAGAGACCAACTGTTCAGGTTAACAGAGCGAGAGTCTTCAGTACTACACTGTCTTGTATTTGCTACTGTAAAAGAGAACATGTGTATTCTTCAGCTCACAATAGCATTAGGCTAAAAAAAAATGGAAATGAATGACTGTATGCCAGTGATTTGATTCCCCCAAATAACCAACGTAAGACACAGAAGAGTAGAAAATGGAGTTTTTCTTAAAATATTTCCTGTAATTTTATGTGGACTAAAACACCAGAAATATTTTAAAGATAAAACAGTTGGAAAACACAAGTAAGCCATCATTTAAAAGTAATCCATACAAAAATCCACTCAATATGGAAAGACCCAAACAGAAGTTAAAACTATAAAACTCTTAGAAGAACACAAAGAAGTAATCATTGAGACTCTGGAGTAAGCAATAGTTGTTTTATATGCGACACCAAAAGTGTAAGTGACAAAATAAAAAACAGATAAACTAGAAATCATCAAAACTTAAAACTTTTGTGTTTCAAAGGACAGCATCAAGAAACTGAAAAGATAACTCACAAAATGGGAGAAATTATTTTTTTCTGATAAAACATATCTGAAAGGATATATATATATATATATCTCCACCATACACCAGGAAATTTCACAATTCAACAACAAAAAAAGGCAAATATAACCCAATTAAAAATGGGCGAATAAAAACATTTCTCCAAAAAATATACACGAATGGCCAACAAGCACATGAAAAACTGCTCAACATCATTAGTGATGAGGGAAATGCAGATCGAAACACCAATGAGATATCACTTCACACTCTAGGCTATGGCTATAAACAAAAAGCCAGACAATTAGAATGTGCAGATATTCGAACCTTCATATATTATTGGTGGGGATGTAAAATGGTACAGACATTTGAGGGAAGAGTCTGGTAATTCCTTAAATGATTAAACACAAAATTACCACATGACAGAAAAATTCCAGTCCTGGGCATGTCTCTAAGAGAAATGAAAACATGAACACAAAAAGTTGCACACGAGTGTTCATATCAGCAGTATTTATAAGAGCCAAAAATAGAAACAACACAATTGTCTATCACTTGATGGATGTATATATGCAATGAGATAGATCCACACAGTGGATGGTTATTTAGGCACGAAAAGGAACAAAGTATTAACACATGCTCCAGGACAGCCCAGGTGGCTCAGCAGTTTAGCGCCGCCTTCAGCCCAAGGTATGATCCTGGAGACTCGGAATTGAGTCCCAGGTTGGGCTCCATGCATGCAGCCTGCTTCTCCCTCTGCCTGTATCTCTGCCTCTCTCTCTCTCATAAATAAATAAAATCTTTAAAAAAATAACACATGCTCCAACATGAATATGAAAGAAACCAGTCACAAAAGACCACATACGTATGACTCCATTAACACAAAAAGTCTAGGACAGCTAGACTTGGTGTCTGAATGGACAAATCCATTCAGACACAAAGAAGACAGGTCGTTCCCAGGGGCTGAGGAGAGGAAGATGAGAAGTGACTGCTAATGGGCACAAGTTTCTTCAGGTAGCAATAAAAATGTTCTGGAATTAGTGGTGATGTTAAAACTCCATGAGTCTACTAAAAACCACTGAATTGTACATTTTTTTTTAATTGTACATTTTAAAGGAGTTTTATGGTTTGTGAATTATTCTTCAATAAAGCTATTAGTAAATTTTTTTTTTAAATCATCCACTCTGTGCAAATAGCATGAGGTTAGAGGTAGGGGATCTCAAGTCCTGTTCCATTTGTTTCCTCAGGCTTGATACATGCTAGTGGGTCTTCGAGCCTAAAAGCTTGACCTGTGCTCTAGGATAGAAAGCCCTCCCCAGCTTCAATGAGGTGATTCTTTGATCACGCCAGATCTCAAAACACAGCAGCAATCCTGCTGCCTATTTGGGAGTCACTAGAGATTTCACATTCTATCCTAATTAAGGTACAGTCATCACATGAGGCATAACTGTCAAGAGAATTAATGCTTCCAAAAATGAAAAAGATCAAAAAGGAAATGGTAAAACCTGCTGAACCAAGACACCCCTGGAAAGCCCACCCCTCCAGTGCCAAATAATACCCCAGTTCTTTCCAACCTGCCCTGATAAATTAACTCAGCCCTGGCAAGGGAAAAAATTCTCTATATTCCTTTCCCTAGATGGACTAGTTCAAAAAAATCTATACTGTATATGTCCTTATGGCACAAGCATTTAAAAGAGTATAACTTTCAAAGATTAACATAAGGCCACATCCAAGTAAAAGGTGTTCAAGAGACAGAGGAACACAGACCAGCCCTCTTCAGATGGCTAAATCCCATCTGTCTTTCAAGACTCAGCACAGGGAACAATCCCCCTGGAAGCATACCCTGAGCCTCCTTCCCAATTCCCGCCTTTATGCCATCCCAGAACACCATGGATGGGAGCAAGGAACATCTTGGAAGACATCTCCACCTGGACATCCCACCAGTAATTCAGGCTTAGCATATCCAAACCCTGACCTCATCATCTGGTCTCTCCAATACCTACCCCATGGTCATTTTCTTTTTTTAGTATATTTAGTATATGCTATTCTGCCAAAAGGAATACTCAAGCCTGTTTTCTTATTTTTCATTTGGGAGAATGGCATCACCACCTATATAGACTAATGGATGCAAGTATAAAAATCTACACACATTAGTAAAAAGAATGCATTAGAGAATTTTTTGAAAAGATATATAGCTTTCATTCAGGATCGCACACACGAAAAGGCCAAGAACTATTACAGATTTTCCTGAGCATCTTTCAGGAACCAAAGAGGTAAAATACAGCATACCTATTACTTACGTGTAAAACAGTTCATCAGAAATACTTAACAGCTGTCTGCTCCTCAAATGGAGTTACAGTTGGTCCTGGAACAACACAGGGGGTTAAGGGCACTGACCCCCCCCATAGCAGAAAATCTGCATATAACTTCTGACTCCCCAAAAACTTAACTACTAATAGCTGAAAACATAGTCAATTAACACATATTTTCTATGTTATATGTCTTACTGTATCCTAACAATAAAGTAAGCTATAGAAATGTTACTAGAAACTCTTAAGGAAGAGAAAATACATTTATGGTACTGTATTGTACTTGTAAAAAAAACAAAAAACAAAAACCCACATGTAAGTGGACCCGAGCAGTTCAAACCTGTGTTGTTCCAGGGCAAATAGTCTATCTTCCCCTAGTGCACCACTCACATTGTTACTTGAAAAACAAGAAAGAAAAGAAAAAAGAATGTAGAAATAAAAAGTTCTGTCAAAATTACTGCATATGGTAATATTTGGAATTCATGAATCAATAATTTCTTGCTCTTTCAATATAAACCAGAAATCTTCTGGCGACATGTGACTAAGTCAAGATGAATGGCTGAAGCTAGACTCCTAGTTAAAATCACTGAAGTTCTATGTGTAAATATAATTCAGTTTATTTCATAGGATTTAATGCAGTCATCTTACTATAGCATAACAAATGATTTCCACCTCCTCGACATGTTTAAAATCTCTATAGTATATCCCAAACATTTAATTAGCATATAAAATAATCCTAGAATCAAATCATTTAGATTGAACTAGATTCATTTTTCTAGCAAAAAATAAGTTAAGACCATAGTCGCATGACAGAAATTACTCTCGCAAATTATCATTTCAATAGCAAAACCATGTTATCCCAGGAAACATACTGTTGAAGTAGAATATATGGTACTCATCAAAAGAACTGCTCTAAGTTTTAAATGACGCTTTGTCACAGGATAGCACAGCCTTCAAATTAATTCTGTAACAGGGATACTGAAACAATAATACACAGAGCTGTGCAGTAGAAATTTCTAATGACTTAAATACAGAATGATTCCTTTCGAAATACCAGATGATCACTTAAACAAAGCAAGTGATTACCCAAATATTCTCTCCACTTCTCAGACAGCGACTTCCCCACAGGATGTATGTATAACATATACATGTAAAATAAAATCCATCACCTTTATTATAGAATCCATGGTTATCTACTGTAACAAAAGTTTTATCTTTAGAAACCAAAAGAATCATGCTCTTCATTTTCGCTTCATTTCATATACTCATCACACATTACAAGACTAAGAAGGGAGGTCGTCTATCACTTCACCTATGAACTGTTTGTCCCTATAATGTGCTGTCCAAACAAGACACTTAGAACAGTAAAAGCAACATTATCAAGAGTTATGCAGGGATGGCACCTGGGTGGCTCAGTTGGTTGGGCGTCTGCCTTTGGCTAAGGTCATGATTCCAGGGTCCTAGGATCAAGCCCCAAAGTCAGGCTCCCTGCTCAGCAAGGAGTCTGCTTCTCCCTCTCCTTCTGCCCACCCCCCATTCATTATCTCTCTCTCTCTCTTTCTGTCTCTCTCTCTCTCTCCCTGAAATAAATGAATAAAATATTTTTTTTAAATGCTAGGGCAGGAGGAACAAATGGGGACTACCCCCAGACAACCAAGATCGTCCATACAAGGAAACCAATTCAGAAAAGTTCTTTAATTTCCCAAATTTACACACAGGACCCAGAGGGAGTTGGGGTTGAAACCCACATCTGACTGGGGTCCAAAACTATAACCATTTCCAAAACAGATCAAAACAAAAACCAGGAGGAAGTCAACTCATGTAGTACCAGTGCTTGTGTTTCATTCATTGCTGTAATTGTGCATTCATCAATATGACTTAAACGGGCTTCCTGAGTTATTATTGCTTCTACTAACACTTGCTCAAATCCTCCTTGCAATTCCTATAATTACGCTGTGGGTCTACGTGAGACTTAAATTTTCAAGACATTAGGAGGAAGAAACAACACAAAGTGCAAAATGAGAAAAGAAAAAATCTAACGTTGGTGAATGTTACCAAGCACAATCTTCCAACAATTACAGGGCAGCAGTATCTTATTAAGGGACGTTTACTATATACATCATCCCAGGACGCTCAACTGCCATAAGACATCAATGGCTCTAATTGTCCTGTATACACAGAAAACACTAAGTACATGCAACTTTGCTGCTTTTACAATTATATAGGCTGTTCCAACCACAAGCATGAACAAACAGCACTCACAACTGCTTCACACAGATTAACAGTATCTGTTACCATCTAATTTACATTCAGTAGGAAGCTGTGAGTGGGATTCTGATAATTCATTTACATTTGCTGCACAAATTATTCCTCCATGTTTTAAGCCAAAGAACCCCTGAGTATGTACTACCAATTTTAAGACAATTTTTTTTTTCTGGTTGGAATCTGGCAACATAGAGCTCTAATAAGAAATAGGTTAATTTAGGTATATCAAAACATTCACCTAATTCTCTATTTTCAAATTTTAGTTTTGCATACTTAAGTTTAATTAAACAAAAATTCTGATCATATGAATTTCTAAGTCACAGTCCTACTGATATTATGACATACCCTCCTCTCTATGTTATAAAAATCTTTTCTTGGCTTTATAGAAAAGTAAACTTTCTAAAACATTTTTGAGATTTTATTAATTTGAAAGACAGCAAGTGAGAGAGCATGCACAAGCTGGGGAGGTGGGGGGGAGGAGAGCGGCAGGCAGAGGGAGAGGGACGGACAGAGTCCCTGCTGAGCCAGAAGCCACCTAGCCTTGGCTGGATCCCAGGACCCAGAGATCACAGCCTGAGCCACAGCCAGACCCTTAACCAACTGAGCCAGATGCCCCCAAAAGGAAACTTTTTAAAAAAGGAAATATACACACATTAATGCAACTCTTCCTTTTTTATCTATCAGTGTAGTAGTGAAACTGTTCTACAGGAATCAATAAATGCTTTAATTACTTCTCAGGATTGGCAAAGGATTCAGTTCCCTTTCTTAAGTCTTCCAAATCTACTGGACTAGCTGAAAAAAAAAAAAAAAAGATACAAGGCTAGCACTAAAAGATAAAGTATTAAATTTTAAATTTCTTACAGAAGAGGACTTATGTTAATGCCTCCCATCTGCTTTACACATCGCAGGCATGTTCCCAAGACTGCAATCTTTATTTCTAGACAGTTCTTAGTGATGTTAATGAAAAGAGGTACTATGGATAATCCAGGAAACCATATAATTTAGAATTTATGTTGCTGAATATGCGTAATGGACCGAAGTGATTCTGCTTCCCTGATTCTATGCTATGTAGTGTCATACTAAATAATTTCGTTTGTATTGACAAAGTATATACTCTGAGAGGGCACTGGAGAACCTGGTCTAGGATAAAAATTCTGCCATTTCACAAACAGGTCAGGATACAACCAATAAAGAATTGTATATTGTGTTGCTAAAGGTGTTTATTTTGGGATCTCTTCCTGCCCTATTTTCAAAGAGTTATCTACCATTTAGTAAATCCACTGTTAAATGTGTACAAGAAACTGGTCAATGCCCACATCGGTTTCTCCAAATGTACAGACATCTACCTTCAACTATGTAAATGAGTAATACTAATATCAAAGAAAACTGAGTAAGAGCAGGTGGCTTAGGACTAAGGTTGGCAAATTTTTTTTTCTGTCAATTGCCAGGGAGTAAAAACTTTTAGCCTTTGTGAGCTATACAATCTGTGTCATAACCACTCAACTCTACCATTGACATGCAGAAGAAATCACAGACAATATATGATGACAGGGGTGTGGCTGTCTTCTAGTAAAACCTCATTACTTAAACAGGCAGTGGGCCAGATCTGGCTGTCCCTTAGGTAAACTCACTGGTATTTGGTGGGGGGAAGGGGAGGGTGGATGGGGACTCAAGTAGAGCAAAATCAGATTTGCGTAGTTTGTGCGCATGGTACATGTTTCCATCTGTGAGATGCCTTGCCAACTACTTCCCACTCCGGGCACTAGCTCCCTCTGCCACCCCGATAAAACCCCATCCTGAAAGCTATCTAGTAAACTGAAGTTTTTTTTTTTTTTTAAACTGAAGGTTTTAAGATAAAATAATATAATACTATGATGGGATATGGCTCTCCATTCCTTTTTTTTTTTTTAAAGATTTTATTCATTTATTCATGAGAGACACAAAGAGAGAGAGAGAGAGAGAGAGAGAGAGAGAGGCAGAGACACAGGCAGAGGGAGAAGCAGGCTCCATGCAGGGAGCCTGACGTGGGACTCGATCCCGGGTCTCCAGAACCAGGCCCTGGGCCAAAAACAGTGCTAAACCGCTGAGCCACCCAGGGATCCCCTGCCTCTCCATTCCTAATGTCATCAGCGACTGTCCTGGGCTGCATGCCTATCTGTCCCACGGCAAGATGGTAACCACCTACTGTTCTGTGACAGAACACCTCAGCCCAGGGTTCTGAGTCCTTGGCTTCGGAAAGAGGTGGGGTGGGCAAAAAATACTTTGAAATTATGTGGAAACACTTTGTGCTTATATACAAGTCTATCTGCAGCTTCATCAGGTCTCCAAAGAATTAGGCAATAATCACTGCTACAGTTGTTCTAATGAACACACAACATAAAAATACTGTCCAGTAGAGAGGAGTACTGGGGGAGAAGGTGATCAATGGCTGGTCTTGGAGCCTAAGTGTGACCACACGTCCTGATCACATCTCTTGTGTTCTCATCACTTCAGATGGCACCGGCCTGTCTTGGTTTCCACAGTATTTGCTTGGATTTCATAGCATATGCTTTTTCACTTTGTAATTGTAAAATACACTATTCTTCAGTTTAAGGACAAGGACTTGACTACAAATGTGGGCTTTATGACCGATGTACACCAGAAGCTGAGCCTCTCTGAGAAGAATGCTAGAGTTCTGCCAAGTCTCACCCCACGGTATGTGAAGGATATTACTATACCTATGGGTTTATGTATACAAATATCATATCTATAAATGTACAAATAAAGGCAATTAGAGCACACATCTGACCTGTCATGTTCCACCCCAAGTCTTTCTTGTTGGGGACAAGACTCCTTTCATAGAAGAGGAAGACAACAAACATTTAAAATAGAAAAAACATACCTCAGTAATTCTCAGTGCCCGGTTTAGTTCCCATCTTCTATTAACAGTGGGGGGGCGGGGGGTGCCTGGGTGGCTCAGTCAGTTAAGCAGCTGCCTTCAGCTCAGGTCATGATCCGAGGGTCCTGGGATAGAGCCCTGCATCAGGCTCCCTGCTCCCTCTCCCACTGCCCCTCTCCCTGCTCATGCTCCCTGCACACACCCTCAAATGAATAAATAAAATCTTTAAAAAAAAAACAGTTCTGTGGGTGCCCCCGTGGCTCTCTCTACTTCAATTAGTGTGACCAGGCCTATCCTTGGTACCCTGCCTATTAGTGGTTCAATTCTAATAAAGAGGATTGACAAAAGGGTTTCTCATTCTGTAATGTGCAATATGAGTGGGAAAAGACTCCTGTTGGTCTGAGAATTGGGAGAGGCAGGCTAGAAAAACCGTGAAAAGTTCAAACTGGCTGCTGGCTTCACATTCCAGCTGGAGCTAATTATTGCCTTTCTCCCAGTCTCTGTTCCTTGTAGGTAGGCTTATGTCAGAGTACCTGTGAAAATTAAATGAGATAGTGTGTGTATATATAACGTGTTGTACAATAGTTAGCACCATAATTAGTTCACAATAAATGTTAACTATAATTATCTTCTAAGAGTAAACACCAATGGCTTTGCTTATTTGAACAGTTACTTTTAATAGTTTTATGTGTCTGTGTCAGGAAGGTAAAGGCTATAGCTTGCTTCTTCTTTTTTAAATCCTTTGCAGGTTAGTGCTGTCAAAAAGTAGTTCTATGAACACCTGTTCACCTTGCATGTGAAGACCAGAATTATCAGTTTACCATCATTGCTATTGCAATTCTGCAAAACTTCCTTCAAAGAAACAACAGTGACATGCATTAAACCAGATTTGTTTTCTCATTTTCCTAAGAAGTGCAAAATCTTGAAGGAAGGGAAGTTTATTTGGGATAATCACATATGTCTACATAAAAGGTTTAAAGAATGAGTAATGCAGGTGTAGACCCCTATGGAGGTTGGGCAGGCAAAGGCACAGAACCTTTTAAGAGAATGAAGACCAGAAAAAGCATGTCTCTTTGTGTAGATACACTGGCCAACGGGGAAAAGTGCTATTTAACTACCTCTCTTTGCCAGTAATTGGAGCTATAAAAAGAGTATCATTACAGCAAGAGTAAGCCCCTATCTTGCTGTCTGAGGCACAACCAGTCAGAAATTTTATAAGGATTCTAATTTTCTGAGTACTCAGCAATCTTAGTATCAATCAACTTATAACTGTTCTTCAGATCAAACTACAATAACTATCCTCTGCAATACTTTTCCTTCCCTGCTGGGTCAGAAAATTGGCTGAAATCCTACTGCAAAATCTAAGGGCACCTTTTAAATTACTAAACGCAAGTCAGCAATTCTGGAGTCTGAGAAAGCTAAATTCCGTTTAAGTGATTAATTCAACTCCAATGCCAACAATTACTTAAAATTATTTAAAAGTTACAACAAACTACTAAAAAAAATACCGCTTAGGGTTGCAATATTTATAACCACAAGCTTATTAACCTTGATCTTTTACCATCATTAGCTCAGCTTCTATTCCCTCCTGATCAATGTCATTCACTCCTGTGGCTTGTTCTATGACCTTTACATTGAAATCTTCCAATACTATTTCTCTTGCCTTGAACTCTGTCGAGATGCAAGCCCAGATTTCCAATTCCTTCTGAACTAAATTTCCCTGAAATAAATACCTCAAGTTTAACATTTCCACAAATTAGCAATGCTGCCTATCACAATGATCGCTGGAGTCACTTTCCCAGGAGAGGGAAAGATTGAACATCTCTACCCTCTTGAAAGTTAGGTGTGGTCATAAGATTTGCCACTAACAATGAAGTGTGAGAGGGATGTGAGGCACATCACTTCTGGATAAAAGGGTTAAGAGATCAACACATGATCTGCCATATTCTCTTCTCTCTCCTGCCTCAACAAGTGTGGAAGCATCAACAAAAGCCTTCTAGGCTGGGTCCTGCAGTGAGGTGAGGACAGAGGGCAGAGCCTCAAGCCAAATCAGCATAAACACACAAGAGAGAAATAAACCTGTGCTGTTTTTTTCTGTGATGTTTATAAGACTGTGCTGTTTTGAACTACTACCATCTCAGCCCTGCTAGCACAGCCTAACCTGGCCTACCCTGACTAACGTACCTGCAGTCTGCTGTTCTGATATCTGGTAAGGGCATCAGCACCCAAACCAGTAAACTCAGGACTACTGAATGCTTCCTTCTTCCTCATAGCCCATATCCAAACATTAAGTCCTAGAAATCTCACCTTTGAAATAGTTCCAATTTACCCCCTCCTCTATATTCCCACTTAACTAGTTTTGGCTAGAGGCCACCTTTCTCCTTGATTATAACCCTAGAGCTCCCAAATATTGTCATTCTAGTATTCTAAACTTTTCCTGCTCTAAATGATCTTCCAAAATGGTACCACAATGATCCTTTTAGAAATTAAATGTTATGGGGTGCTCCCCATACTGAAAGTCCTTCGACATTTTCCCACTGCTCATATTAACAAACACTTGAGGAGCACTTTTATAAACAAGCACTGTGCTTGGTACTCTGGGAACAACGATGAGTCATTTGCCTAACAATGATCTTCAGACTGAGATACGATGACATAGCTAGTTGTAGAATGTGTTGTTCAATATTAGTATTTAATAAAATATTAAAGTCCTTTAGATAATTTATTCTTTTTTAAAGATTTATTTATTTGAGAGAGAGAGTGTGTGGGCACATGAGTAGGGAGAGGGCCAGAAGGAGGGGAAGAGGAGAAGCAGACTCCCCACTGAGTGCATGGGGGCGGCTCAATCAGAGGACCCTGAGATCATGACCTGACCTGAAACCAAGAGTTGGATGCTTAACCTACTGAACCAACCAGGCGCCCCTAATTTATTTTTTTAAGATTATTTATTTATTTATTCATGAGAGACACAGAGAGAGGCAGAGACATAGGAAGAGGGAGAAGCAAGTTCCCTGCGGGGGGGTCAGATGTGGGACTTGATCCCAGGATCACACCCTGAGCCCAAGGCAGATGCTCAACTACAGAGCTACCCAGGCATCTCACCTCTAATTTATTCTTAAAATAAAAACTAGGGTGCACTCAAGTTACTCTGTGAAAATTTGACTCAATTTTCAAAAAAAATTTTTTAAAGACAGAGACACAGTGTGGGGGTGGGCAGAGGGAGAGGGAGAGAGAGTCCCAAGCAAACTCCATGCCCAGTGTGGAGCCAGATGTGGGGCTCCATCTCACAACCCTAAGATCATGATCTGAGCTAAAATCAAGAGTTAGACACTCAATAGACTGAGCCACCCAGAAGCCCTGACTCACTCGAATTCTAAAAAATGTTAAGAGAAAGAAAAAGGGATGGAGTTGAGGAGGCAAGAAAGTGCACAAAGCCCACAATTCTACATTGAGTCTCCCTGGAGACTGCTAACGACATTAGCAGCTTACATGTTATTAGAATACATATTATTGTAGTTCGTGATTTACTAATTTTTATGTTGGAGTTCATCAAAATTTGGGACTCGAATGGATTTTGTGGCAGTCTACAGGCAAAGCCAGTTTTATTGCACTATGGGTTATTATGCTTTGCAGATACTGCCTTTTTTTAATTTATTTTTATTTTTATTTTTTATTTTACTTATTTATTTCTTTTTTTTTTTTACAAATTGAAAGTTTGTGGTAAGTCTGCATTGAACATGTCTACTGGCACGATTTTTCCAAAAGCATAGGCGCACTTTGTGTCTCTGTGTCATAGTTTGGTAATTTCCACAATATTTAATCTTTTCATTGTTATATTTGTTATGGTTATCTGTGATCAGTGATATGACTCTTTCAAAGCTCAGATGATGGTTAGCATTTTTTTGGAAAAAAGCACTTTGTAATTAAGGTATGTACATTGTCTGGACATAATGATATTACACACTTAACAGACTACAGTGTAGCATAAATAATAACTTTTATATAACTTTTATATATAATAAAATAAAAATATTTTATTTTAAAAAATAAAATAAAAACTTTTAAAATAAAAGCAAAAATTCATTTCCCTTGCTTTATGGTGATACTCACTTTATTGTGGTGCTCTGGAACCAAACCTGCTGTATCTCCAAGCTATGCCTGTATTCTGTCCTAACACCTTCTGTTATCTGTGTCCTGGAACGGGGGCAAAAGGCTAAGAGCCACCAGTTTAGCCACAAGATAAAGGTCCAACTTCAACATGTTGCAGCTCTTCAAAATCTGCTTCCAACTTGCCTTTGGGGCCTCATCTCCTATCACCCTCCATCAGCTGCTTCTGTTCAGGACGTTCCTAACCTCTGTTAGAAACAGCATTCCAGGGCAGCCCGGGTGGCCCAGCGCTTTAGCACCGCCTTCAGCCCAGGACGTGACCCTGGAGACCTGGGATCGAGTCCCACGTCAGGCTCCCTGCATGGAGCCTGCTTCTCCCTCTGCCTGTGTCTCTGTCTCTGTGTGTGTCTCTCATGAATAAATAAATAAAATATTTAAAAAAAACGCATTCTCCCTCTTCCAAACCCATCAAAACTCTACTCACTCTTCAGGGACTAGCTCTGTAGTCAACATTTTCTGTGAAACTTTCCTCAAGAGCTCTTGGCAATATTAAGCTGACCTCATAGAATGAAGCATTTCTATGCTTACTACATGTTAATAGTTGTCTAAGAATAGACAATACCCTAAGTCAAATAATAGTCAATAAATATGCTCCCAGTGAGCCTCTGAACTCCATTATCAGGACTACATTTATTCACCTGTGTGTTCCCAGCACTTAGAAGGATGCTTGTAAGACAGCAGGCATGGGATCCACAGTTGTTAAATGAATACCATTGTAAAAACCACATTCCATAGTCCCACAGAATGCAGCAGCGTTCTGATGGCGGCTACGGTGAATTCTGTTATTTTGAAAATTTAGAAAAAAAGGTTATATATTTGTAACTTCTAATTTTAAAAGATTATCTGTCATTTTTTAAAACTACAGGTCAGTAAAAATTGTATTTATATATGTGTGTCTTTTCGTGCATGTGTGTATATATGTATGTGTAGTAGTTTCTTATGGTTGCCATAATAAATTTTCAGAAATTGAGTGGCTTAAAACAACAGAAATTTATACTCTCACAGTTCTGGAGGCCTAGAGTCCAAAATCAAACTGTTGGCAGGTCTACACTTCCTTGAAAGGCCCTAGGGGAGATTCTATTCCCTGCCTCTTTCAGCTTCATATAGGTTCAGGCAATCTTGGTTTGTGGCTATATCACTCCAGCCTCTGCCTCCTCCTCTTCTGTCTCAAGTCTCCCTCTATCTTTCTCCTCTTGGAATGGCACTTGTCACTGGAGCCCACTCAGGTAATTCTGGATGATCTCAAGACTCTAATTCCATCTGCAAAGACTCCTTTTCCAAATAAGACAACAAATAACTTACAATTATTTGGACATGGACACATCTTTTTGGAAGCCACCACACAACCCACTATACTGTGGATATCTGAGTGTGTATGTGTGTGTGTTGAAGATTGTGCCAAAGAACAGCCCTTAAACCAGGCTCTACTGAACATGTACATGTTGCCAAGGTGACAGTTTGGAAACTGCTGGGAACACCATGATGAATAGAAAAGGCAGTCTCTGCCCTCACAGAGTATACAGTATGGTAGGGTATATAAAAATCAAGATATTTTGGGGGTGCCTGGGTGGCTCAGTCAGTTAAGCATCTGCCTTTGGCTCAGGTCATGATCTCAGGATCCTGGGATTGAGCCTCACATTGGGCCCGCTGTTGGGAGTTGGCTTCTCTCCCTCTCTCCACTCATGCCTTCCCTCTTGCAAATAAATAAATAAATAAATAAAATTGTTTTATAAAGGAAATCAAGTTATTTTTTTAATTTAAATTCAATTTGCCAACACATAACACCCAGTGCTCACTCTCAGGTTATTTTAACTGAAAATGTAGTATGAGGGAAAATCATACCATGGTTGTATAGAACAGGGAACCTTGACTTATCCATTGTTAAATGTTAAATGTAGCCCTGATATTTTCTTAATTTGAGATGGACAGTTCAGAGAACATTCCTTGATTCTCAGTTTACATTATCTCCCACACCCACTAAAAGTCTTTGTTTCACATGTGTCTTCTGCACTTTAAATTATCTGACTCACAGATACTCCATGGAACTACCATAGTTCGCAAAATTAAGGACGCCATCACTTGTAATACAGTCATTACTTCACAACAATCAAGAAAGAATAAACATGGCTGATTAAACTATGACATGCTATTAATTATAAGATGCATCCCAATTTCAGGGCTATTAAAATACACACTTTAGAATTAGTGAAATATGTCCATTTCCATTTTCAAATACATTCTCACAACACATCAGAAGAAATTATACAGCCTTTGACTAAATAATATTACCAAATCTCAAGTTCTTCTAGCAAAATTTCAATGCTGAGCTGGCTTCACGCAGACTCAGAATATTTTTCTCCTTCTTTCCATGAGGTTAATGTATGTAAATATAATTCAGTAAGCCCTAAAATAAGACATATCTTCACATGTTGAGTCTCTTCTAAGCTTAGAGATAATTTGAGAAGTCAGAGATTGGGAAAGAACTCTAAAACCCTTGAACTGAAGTAGAAAGGAGTGGCTGCTGGAATTATCATTCCTCCCTTGCCCAGAACTTGCTAAAAGGTCAGAAGGTGAAGAACAGAGTGGAGGTACCTGTGTGTGTAGTGGCAGGGCTTGAAATTCTTTAGGGATAAGCTGGGGTATCCGAAAAACTCTGTGTCAGAATCCTACTACACCCTGTGAAATGTACAATGGGAAGAAAAGACAAGACGCCTATTCTCAGATGGCTTAGAAAGACATATCTAAAAAGAGAAGTGGGATCCCTGGGTGGCGCAGCGGTTTGGCGCCTGCCTTTGGCCCAGGGCGCGATCCTGGAGACCCGGGATCAAATCCCACATCGGGCTCCCGGTGCATGGAGCCTGCTTCTCCCTCTGCCTATGTCTCTGCCTCTCTCTCTCTCTCTCTCTCTCTCTCTGTGGCTATCATAAATAAATAAAAATTTAAAAAATAAAATAAAAAAATAAAAAATAAAATCTTAAAAATAAAATAAAAATAAAAAAAAGAATGGTGTGTGAAAGTGTGCCCCTCATCCAAAAAATAATGGAGGGAATACACTTCCTATTAATTAAGTAGTCTGAAGTTGAGTGCAACTTACAAATGCTTAAGTTCTGAAAGGCACATTCTCTGCCTCTCTCTCCAATCTCTCTCTCTCTCTCTCTCTCTCTCTCTCTCTCATACACATACACACACACACACACACACACACACACACACAGCAGCTTAGTAAAGTATCATTTTAAAACAGATTCTTCCCCGGAGAAAACTTATTGCCAAAGCATCTGGACTATATTCCAGAAGGCATTTAACAAGTTACTATCATTTCCCAGCCTCATCAGGGTAGTGCTAGCTTTAAAATGAATTAAAATTTTCTTTAGAAAAACAAATCTTAGGCCTCCCACAGCCTCTGGAAAAGAAGGGTAAGTCAAGACTGGGGTGGCCCTAGCCACTTCTCTTCTTTGAGGAATAAAGGACTGCTTGCAGATTTCATTAACTGCAAGTATTCTTAGACCAATGCATTCCCTGAAAGACAGGTGCAGTTGAAATGTATTTTTTCTACTTTTAAAGAGCAAAATAAATTTGACAAAGATAGTTCAATTCAGTAGCTAAGCAAACTTTTGAGTAAATAGGCTGGCATAACAAGTCTGGAAAAAAATAAAAATCTTACCTCATATGCAAAAATTAATTCCAGACAGATTAAAGACTTAAATAAAAAAATTGTAAATCTTCCTAGAATATCTAAGAGACTACATTCTAGGGCTCAGGAACATCTTTCTTAGCTAAGAAATTAGCCAAGAGCAAATCACAAGAAAAAGGCTTGTCTGTCTTTAAACTCTGAAATGGGGGATCCCTGGGTGGCGCAGCGGTTTGGCGCCTGCCTTTGGCCCAGGGCGCGATCCTGGAGACCTGGGATCGAATCCCATGTTGGGCTCCCGGTGCATGAAGCCTGCTTCTCCCTCTGCCTATGTCTCTGCCTCTCTCTCTCTCTCTCTCTCTCTGTGACTATCATAAATAAATAAAAATTAAAAAATAAAAAAATAAACTCTGAAATGGATAAAATTAGAAAATTTTAGAAAACTCTGAAATTGATAAATACAAGATTAAAAAAGTCAATACATAAATGTAAATATGGAAAATATCACTATAATACACAAATTAGCATCTAGAAATTGGCAAGAATGAGTCAACAACAGAAAAACCAGCAAAAAGTATGACTTCAATTTGCAAAAGAACATTCTAAGTATTACCCAATCATATAAAAAGGGCACAAAATCACTAATAGGGAAATACAAATTAACATAGCAATAAGATCTCATTTTGTATCCATTAGGCTGGCAAACATTTTTTTTAAACTTTATAATAGCTAATGTTGACATACATTTGGAGAACTGGTATTCTCATACATCAGTGACAGAAATGCGAATTATTCCAGCCTTTCTGGATAGCTTTTTGGCAACATCTATTAAATCAACTCCACTTCTGTGAACTGTGATATTGGGATGGAAGACCCACTTTCCCCTATATTTTTCCTAAAAAAAATTAATTTTGATCTTTGCACGTGTAATTAAGAGAATCAGTAAGACAGTGCCATCGAAGATGTTTTGGGGGAAAGAAATAAAAGATAGGAGATAGATATCACAGACTTCTTTATTAACAATGAGCAAATTGGGCAGCCCTGGTGGCTTAGCGGTTTAGTGCCACCTTCAGCCCAGGGCATGATCCTGGAGACCTGGGATCGAGTCCCAGGTCAGGCTCCCTGCATGGAGCCTGCTTCTCCCTCTGCTTCTCTCTCTCTCTCTCCCCATGCGTCTCTAATAAATAAATAAAATCTTTAAAAAAAAAACAATGAACAAAATGACTTACATATATGGAGGTTTAGTGAAGTATACTTCAAAGAAGGTTAATACTTAGAAACAAATTGAACACCAATCAATAGAAAAAGGAGTAGTTCCATGCTGTGGAATAGTATGCAACTGTGAAAAAAAGAATAAATTTGTTTTACACCTGATGATTCAGAAAAATTCGCATGAGATATAAGCAAAAGGCCAAAAATATGTATAATATAAAACCATTTTTATAAAGCAATGACAGATTGCTGTTTCAGTATATATCTTTGTATGTGCATCTGGGTCAATGTGGCATTATGTGAGTAGAGAGAAAACAGGAAAGATATACACTGATTAAAGTGGGTTGAGTGAGTAGGCAGGGTTGGGTTGGAGGAATGGGAATTGATGTGAAGGGAAAAATCAAACAACACCTAAAATGTCTTGTTCATGTAAAATTTAAGAGTATGTATATGTATGTGTATGTATGTCTAGAGGATATATGAGAAAGACAGTCACCAAAATGTTGACAGTGGTTATCTCAAGGTGGAAGGACTTCAGATTATCTTCAGTTTTTAAATATTTTTATGTATTCAAATTCTTTATAATGGATGTATTATGTTAATTGTCAAGGGAAATGAAGTTTTATTTCACTGTGACAATTTAGAAACTAGATATTTATACTTAGTTCATGTATTTCCCCCCTTAGTTCATGTATTTCCCCCCTTCTCTTCTTTCTGGTCTCCACTTATTTGCATAAAACTCCTATAGTATCTATCACACAGGATTCAATTATATAGAGTCTACTCAAATCGATATCTTCCCAACTGACTCAAGAAAAAGAGTGAGTGGGGCACCTGGGTGGCTCAGTGGGTTAAGCACCCAACTCTTGGTTTCATCTCAAGTCATCATCTCAGGGTGGTGAGATTCAACCCCCCACTGCCCCTGTGGGGCTCTGCACTCAGTGGGGAGTCTGCTTGGGATTCCCTCTCTCCCTCTGCCCCTCCTCCCACGTTCTCTCTGTCTCTCTCTCTCAAATAAATAAATCTTTAAAGAAGAGAGAGTGAGTGAGTAAGGGGGGTGAGGGAGAGAGAGAGAGAGAGAGAGAAAGAAAGAGAGAGAGAAAAGACTAGGGGGAGGGGTGAAAACAATTCATAAACCACTTGATCTACTGTAAAGTTAATCTGAGGCTTCTTCTTTGGCAGTAAAATATAATCTTAAAGTCATCTTATACTTCACTTTTAGCAACTGTCACCTCAACCCACTGATAAATAGAACTATTCAGAGAATCCTCTGTGCCAAGTTGGTAAAGAGATACGCATTTTATTCCCCCCATCAATCATTGCCTATACGTAGAGAATTAAACTGAGCTTTTTCTCTTATCTGTGGTTCCCGCTTCTTAGACATCACACTAAAGGTAACATTGACACAGATATTTAACAGAAGAAATGAAATGGCATTCAAGCCATCACATCTGCTTTTCGCCTCAGTGTCTGGAAATTGTCTGTGAATCTCTATTATTGATTCTCTCACATTAGCACTCAGGTTCTAAGCTTCAACAGGCTCTCACGTTGCTGTGGTCAACCTTTTGTAAAACAGGGAATAGAAAACTCCAATTGCCCCAAATGTAGTAAACCTGTCAACTTATTCTTAGCCCTGAAAACCCAACAGTGATGAACCTTATCTGTCAGCTTAGTTTCATGCAATGCACAGAAATTTTACCAACAACAAAGCATCTGTGGGGTCCTCTCTCCATGACTTGAATTCACGTCATGAATACACAGCATGGTTTTACCAAGACTTTCATGAGATTATTTTATTTTATGCAATAAAAGAGTATTCCTTCTTCAGAGGACTGGCCACAATGCAACAATGAACCTAACACTTAAAACCAATAGTCAGGTAAAGAAAAGTAATCACAATTATCCAGTTGCAGGAAGAGGTAATTATCTATTTACGAACATCAAAAAAAATAGAAGGGATGTTTTAAAAAGTAATTAAACCCACATGAAACCTGGAGATTATTTATATAAACACTCTGCTGAAAACCAAGAAAAGAATGCTAGGATTTTGATTTTTATTACAGCTTTGAAAAACCTAGCCAAAAAAAAAAAAAGAACAAAGAGCTCCTAAAGTTCACAAAAGCAATATGATAAAATTACCGGTGATATTCTACTAGTAATCAAAGAAACATAAATTAGAAAAAGTGCCAATTTTTAAATTATCTAAATTGGCAAAGGCTAAGAAATAACTATGATATTCAATAACATGCAAAGTGTTAAGCTTACCCATTCACCAATAATGGTACAAACTTTTCCTGGATACAATTTAGCAACACATATCAACCATCTAAAAATAATAAATTCTGAATAATAATTCCATTTCCAGGAACCCAAAATAATAAAATGATATAAAACTGACCAACTCAGTTACAAAGATACCCTTGAAAACATGACACTCAAAACAACCAAATGTCTAACTAAAACATGGTCAGGTAAATATAACGATTTATTGCTAATAACAGAATCCCATTCAGTCATAACAATTTTATTTTCAAGGGATACTAAGAAAGAAGGAAAATACTCATGAGCTAATGTGAAATTGAAAATGCAGTTTTAGGATGCCCAGGTGGCTCAGCGGTTTAGCGCCTGCCTTCAGCCCAGGGTGTGATCCTGGGATCAAGTCCCACTTCAGGCTCCCTGCATAGAGCCTGCTTCTCCCTCTGCCTGTGTCTCTGACTCTCTCTCTCTGTGTCTCCCATGAATAAATAAATAAAATCTTAAAAAAAAAAAAAGAAAATGCAGTTTTATACGGTGTGGCCCCACGTTTTTTCCCCCACCTTTATATTCTACATGCCTGCATAATAGGAAAATGTTAATAATGGTTATATAATAAGTTACATACTTCTGGAATTAAAAGTGATACTCATTTTTGTCATTTTCTGGTCTCTATTTTCCAAATTCTCAATAATGATATCTGAAAGAAAAGAGTACATATCTTTTTAAAACATAACTACCAAGCCTTTCTGGCAAAAGGAATAAAGTAGTGGAGGGGGAGGGAGAAAGCATCTTTAAACAACTGGACACAAAAAAAAAAAAAAAAAAAAAAAAAAAAAAACAACTGGACAACTAACTATTCCATTGGGTGCATAAGATCAGAGAAAAAGTCTGAAAAGCATACAAGCCATAAAAGAATGTGAGGAGTGTCTTGTAACAATTTTTTATAAGTACACAACTTTTCATGATTTACTTATACAGTACTTTCACATCTAATAGAGGGCCTTTAAATGGAACTACTTTAAGGTTTTAGTTCATGTTCAAGGATGAAGAGAAAAGCTGGAGCAAGAGATTCATGCTATCTGAGCTAAGAAAAACCTGAACAAGAAGATGTTAAGAATGGACACCTGGGTGGCTCAGCAGTTGAGTATCTGCCTTTGGCTCAGGGCATGATCCCAGGGTCCAGGATAGAGTCCCACATCAGGCTCCTTGCAAGGAGCCTGCTTCTCCTCTGCCTATGTCTCTGCCTCTCTCTCTCTGCCTCTCTCTCTCTCTGTGTCTCTCAAGAATAAATAAAATATTTTTAAAAAGAAGAAAAAGAAGAAGATGTTAAGGAATTAGGGCCAAATGTATGGTTATTTGGTAAGTTCTGTGTAGGAAAAAAGGTGAAGAAAAAGCATCTAAGCACAAATCCAAGTGGCAGAGACTGCTAAACAGCTCCCAATCCCCAATGCTCCCCTCTCCTGTAGCGAGAACCACCGGGTATTGTGTCAAGACTTCAGCTCCTTACTTTCCTGCCTATCAAGGGGGAAGTCCTGACAGTGAGAAGCCAGTGAAGTGCTGTGTTGGGACTGGTGGTAAGGCATACCTTTTTTTTTTTTTTTTTAAGATTTCATTTATTTACTCACAGACACACAGAGAGAGAGAGGCAGAGAGCCCAACGTGGGACTCGATCCAGGGTCTCCAGGATCACACCCTGGGCTATAGGCAGCGCTAAACCGCTGTACCACAGGGGCTGCCCAGGCATACCCTTTTATCCTTCCTGCTGTATGAGATGCAGACATGATGGCTAGAGCTTCAGCAGCCACTGAGGACCAGGAAGTAAAAACCATCTCCTAAGGATAAAGAGCAGGAAGACGCGAGGAGCCTGGATCCTTGACTCTGGATCTGCCCTATCTATCCTGGAATATACACCTTCAGACTCCTCTTATATGAAAAGAAAGAAATCTCCATGTTGTATAAAAATATCTATTTTTTTTCCTGTTATACATGACTAAAATTAACCCTAACTGATGTACCTGGCCATGATAAGCTTGGGAAAATTTCTTCTGATCTTGTCTATTCTCAGCAGCTCTCCTTTCTCCCAAAAGATGGAATCAAAATAAACAGGAGGGGGGAAAAAAACCCAGCAGAGTATCTGTATAAAGCCTCACATTACTTACTTATTTTTAAGTAGATAATCCATATCTTCTAGAACTCTCTCTCTTTAGACACAACTAATTAAACTGTTTTTAACTTGGGTCTGGTGCTTGATTGATTTTGTGGGTCAGTGGTTCCAGGTAAAAATGGACCTTGCATTAATTCAACTGTTAACCTGAAACAGACTAAAAGATCTCAAGCATAAGCTTTCTGAGGACCGGCAAGGACAATGAAATGAATGCTTTGCTTCCAGAGAATGGAGTTCTTGGATTCCAACCACCTTTTGCTCGCTTGTTGCTGCTAAAGGAAGAAAGAGGCAATTCAAAGTGAGTATCAGTCAGGAGTATAACACCTGCAGGGATGGAGGTCCTGAAGTTACACAAGGGCTTTCCTGAAGCATTTCACTAATCCATTTTTGAATGGATGACAAAATCTGCTATAACCAGAGCTTCCTAATTACCAACAAGGTAACAGAATATTAAAATAGAAAAGTAAACATTTACTCCTTGGTTACTTTTAGATATTTGAGTCTAGTTCCCTGCGAAGAGGAAAACACTGTCAATGTGAACTAATTATCTGAACTAATTATCAAGAACAAATGTTCATTTCTAACATCATAAAGTCTGGTACTGAGAAAACTGTCATATTTGAAAAAGAAAATATCTGACCAAGGAAGCTTTCCTCTACTAGTGGAGAGAAACAAACAGAACATAACTTCTTTTAAACCTTCACAGGGATACAACTTTAAACTCTATTCACATTCCCTTCTAAGCTATAACCAGGCCTACTTATAATAACTTACTGAAGATATCAAATATTAACCTAAATAACAAATATTTTCATAACTATAAGACTTCGCATTGCATTTTAAATTCAATGTGATATTTAAATACTTCAAACTAAGTTTAAGAATTAGCAGAATCAATTAAAATGACTTGCCCTTAAATTACAAAGTAATTCATCCACAAAACTGGAAAAAGCCTTGGGAACATTGTTTTTTCCTTCTTTTACCACCATGTAATACTCCCACAAGAGCATAAAAGGAAACTCATTGTCTGGGATTAAGACACTAAAGTTTCAAGTCAATCTTGGGGCTATTCTAGGAAGATGACAACTGTACCAAATTAGCAGTTGTAGTTTTGTAACACTATTTAAACCAAGTGGCTTACTTTGCTTAGAAGTAAAATCCCTGGTACCCTGAGAAGATAAAACATTGGAGAGTTAAATGGTTAGCTGACTATCCATCAGTCCTATTCTTCATTATAGTGTAAGAGTTGACTAATTCCCAAGATTTACGGTATTCCAGTCCAAACAAGATTAAAATTTCAATGATATAGCTAGGGATCCCTGGGTGGCGCAGCGGTTTGGCGCCTGCCTTTGGCCCAGGGCGCGATCCTGGAGACCCGGGATCGAATCCCACATCGGGCTCCCGGTGCATGGGGCCTGCTTCTCCCTCTGCCTATGTCTCTGCCTCTCTCTCTCTCTCTGTGTGTGACTATCATAAATAAAAATAAAAAATTTAAAAAAAATGATATAGCTAGAAGTAATATATACCGGAGGCATCTTAATTTCAGAACTAGCAAGAACTAGCAAGAGAGCAAAAAATCTAAAAAGGAGTTGTAATTTCTAGAAATAATTTATTTAAAATGTTAATAACTAATGATCCTAAGAATCATTATTTCAAGGGCACCCAGGTGGCTCAGTTGGTTAGGCGTCTGCCTTTGCCTCAGATCACGATCCTGGGGTCCTGCTCAGCGAGGGAGTCTGCTTCTCTCCCTCTCCCCCGGCTTGTGCCCTCTGTTGCTCACTCTCTCTCTCTCTCAAATAAATAAATAAAATCTTTAAAAAAATCATTATTTCATCATGATGATCAACCAAGTCTTTATTTTACCTATTGCTAATTTTAGGACAGACTATCTCAGTTCTAATTTCTGTATTTATGAATATGTCTATTACAGTGGAAACAAAATAAAATTCTATCTCAAATGTGCAGAGGTCATAGATGCTTTAGTAATATAGATATTTTGGACCCCAAAATTTTTAATCCTGAGATTTGCTGATTCATTTATTAACTGCTTATGAAATATCTCTTATATGCCAGGCATTAAGCTAAGAACTGGGAGATAGTAAAAAAAAAAAAAAAAAAAAAAAACCTGAAACCTTAAGTAAAATTTTAACCTGAAATTCAAGTAAACATTTTTATTCCACTAAGGAGTAGGGGTGGGAGTAGCTGAGATGTAGGGGAGCATCTTCTTATGGAAATGTCTTCTAAACAGCTTAAGTCCCATGAGATTTAAAATATTTTAGCTGGTCTTTTCTATGTTGTCCAATATGACAAAATAATACATAAACCAGGAATAAAAGTTATTTTTCAAGTGACATCAAATAGCTGGTGTTCTCAAGATTGATAGTCCTGCTAAAGACCAGAGGGAGTTTATGAGTCTTCCTAGAACTGCAGCTCAGGAAGTGAAAAGACAGATACCTTAGGAATCTTGAAAATAAACGAGTTTACAAGCTGGCCTACTAGGACTTCTATTTCAATAAATGAGCAAAAGAGACTCCAATATGCTGTTCAAACTATGATATAGTTAATCGCAATGGTCAAACCAGTTTTCCTTTTACAGACAACCAATTATCTTACGGCTTTCAAGACAGCTACCTTTCTTGAAAAGCAAGAGCACTGAAATAGCTATGTCCACATCTTGTCTTATGGGTCTGAATGCTTATACATCACTGTGTATTGTCCTCCAAAGGTCCTTTCCCAATCTTTTTTCATTAATTTGTAGGCATGGCCAATTAGAATAGGTGGCAACCAGAAGAAAGTAAAAGAATATGGCATATAAAAGAATACTGAAGAGGCTTTCTTCATCACCCACGTGGTATATAACATGATACAAGGCACTCCTTTCCTAACAGTTATGTAAGTGCTTAGAAAATCATCATCAATCCAGTAAAAGTAGCAACACCAGACAAAGATTCCAGTATCTTGGTAGCATTTATTTGGTCGGACTTGCATGTGATTCTGGATTGTTAAAGGTTTCTTTCCTGAGATCTCTGGGTGACACAGCGGTTGAGCGCCTGCCTTTGGCCCAGGGCGCGATCCTGGAGACCCAGGATCGAATCCCACGTCGGGCTCCCAGTGCATGGAGCCTGCTTCTCCCTCTGCCTATGTCTCTGCCTCTCTCTCTCTCTCTCTCTGTGTGACTATCATAAATAAATAAATAAATAAATAAATAAATAAATAAATAAATCTTTCCTAACTTCCTTCCCAATCTTGGGTTAGTTAGTTCATAACACATTCTCTCTGATAAAGACCTTACACCACCTTTTTTATAACCTGTGGATTATCGGATCTGGAACGCTCAAAAAGAAAAAGACTCAACTTACCCAGAGCACTTACCTCAGTATCTTTAACCACACAAAAAATAAAAAAGTATTATTCAATGCACTTCTGATACACTCTGAAGCATCCCTCTCAACTGGTCTGCAACTCCACTACTTCAATCTTATGTATGTGTGCTATTTTGCAATACACCTGTATTTCACATATATTACTGCATTTAATTCTCAAAGTGGGCAGATATACAAGGATGCAGACTGTATGGGGACAGAGATTCCTGACTTCTTCAGTTTTATTTTCCCCATACTTACAACAGGGCTTGACACATAGCAGGGGCTTACTAAATATTAGCTGACTGAATAAACAAATATATCAATAACTAGGAGATACATGGACTAGTATAATGTAAATCTTTTTCTGCATGAGAGAACTACAAATCAAGGGGGTTATTAAGACACCTGACCAAGATCATGTAACTATGAAACGGCAGCTCCTAAACCTGAACAGAGGTCTCTAGGCTTCAAACCCAGCATCCTTTAAACTACTGTCTCTCCCACCTGGGGCATATATACCCTCTTACAACATAGAATGTCAGAGGAAATGAAGCCATGGAAAAGCGTATCTTTTGGGAATAAGATTTACACTAGGTTAATTTAGAAAAAAATTATATACACATCAATCATGGAGATTCTGAGAACCTAATTTCAAAAATAAGACACAGATCTAGAACACCTGTGACATCTGCCAACAGCCACATGGAGCCTGTGTTCAGAGTGTTCATGTCTCTATTATTCCAGCCTTCGAGGCATTTACATGGTTGTCAGAGAGGCACTTCAGCACAAAACAAGGACCAAGTTTCCAAAGTGCCAACACACCTGGGCCTCAGCATCAGCTCGGATTCCTCTGCACAGTTGGAAAGGAGAGGTTGCTGCCAATCCATCATCGCAGCTGCCTCCAACTCCTACCACCATTTTCTCCCTCCTGGTCATTCCATGCAGGCTTTTTTTCCCTCTTACTTTCAGCAAACAGGGCCAATAACTAACGCATCTTTCACTGATGTAGGCCAGCACTCTTCGAACAGGGGTACATGTCTGATGCAAAGCCAGTATTTCCCATCAGAGCTGTAAGGGAGTCAATTTCCAGAGCTCCAACTCCTCAATATTCTCTTGTCTAAAAACTGATCTGGGGATCACAGCTATGATGGAGGGACATCCATCCCATGATGAAAGGAAGCTGTCCTCCACCACCTCCCCCTCACAAAGACCCTTCACCCACTTTACGGAAACAATGCATCTTTAGCTCTTTCTAAACTGCATTACCCCAGGGTGTAAAGACCTCCAGACAACTAACAAAGAAACAAATAAAAAACACTAATGGGAGTAAAGGAGTGAGTCTTCAGCATCCCATAGCAATTTCTTTTCTAAATCAGGTAATTTCTAATTTTTCATTTCAGACCACCCGAAATATTCAAATACCAAGAGCCTTAAAGTCAAAAGAAATACAAAATGCTTGGTTTCAATTCAGAAAGAATGACAGTGATCAAACAAGACACTGTCAAACATAAAAATATATTAGATTGGGATAGAATTCTGTAGGGGAAGGAAAACCTATTAAAGGAAATATGAATTTAAGGGAAAAAAAGGTAAAAAAGATTTTAACTGTTTAAGAACTTATTCATGTATTTAAAAAAAATTAATGATGCTGGGAATCAACTATAGACCTAGTATTTTCAATGACGTAACAATTTAAAAGGTCAAGATTTATAATATGCTGAAAAATGACATCCTTTACAGCTGTTTAAACTCAAGATGAAAAGTTTTAGCAACTGGCTTAAAAATGTGCTTAGGGTACAGACTTCTACAGGATTTCCTAGGAGTTACAAGAACAAAAAAGGTGGAAAAAAGCTACTATAGACTAAACCACTGGAGCCTTTCCAAGGCAAAATAACTGAAGAGATAAAGAATGAGCAATTTCCCACCAACCTACTTTTGAGTTAGGACAGGGTGGAGATGGGGTTGGGATTAGCATTTGCTCCACCCTCTCCTTGGTCTAAAACACATTTGTTGAACCTGATTCTACACCCAACAGTTTCTAAGACTGATGACCAGGTTAAATATCTGATTTCAGCTGCATTGTTAATGGGGTTAGCCCCTGGCTGATGAGCTTGTATCTCACTCCCTAAGGAGAACTGCTACTTCTTGAGTACTTTTCTTTGTGTTTTCCACAAAAATTCATGAGGCAGTACCATGAAGGCTCACCATTTTGTATTTCCCTTATCATCCGATGACAAATTTCACCACTGGGGATGCAATATTAAATGTGTCTATCTGACTGGCATTTCATGAGTAACATGCATTATGCAAAGAACTGAAGAGTTCTTTACTGCAGAGTTAGCATTTTAAGTACGGCAAATGTAAGGAAGAATAATCTCAACAGGCACATCTACGTACGTAAACCCTCAGATACCATGTTTTTCCTTCTTTTTCTGATTTTGTACTCTCTTCTTCCCCACTGCCCCTTTCGTCTTGTCAGCCACTCCTTTGGGAAGCAGAAAGTAGCTAAATATGATGGATGAGGCCAGCACTTAATTCGGTGTCTACACTGTTTGAAAAATATTGACTTTCCGGTCCTCAAGCTCTCAGAGAGACAGTGGGGCTATTTAGAGTAGACATTAGACCTACTTTAAACCTACTCCCATTTAGTATGAGGAGGTAAAGTTTGAGATAAAAGGTCTTTCTTTAGAGTCAGAAAGTTGGCTGAAAATCCCACTCCACACATTTACCAAGTATGTCACTCAATTTCTCTGAATCTTAGGCTCTCAAAGTTCTTAAAATGGTGTGCCAAGGATTTGAGGCAACATGCACCAAGCACCTAGAAATATACAGCACATAGTAGGCATTTAATAATCAACAGGTATGAAATTAGGTGTTTAATGGTCTTCAATGGCTACTTAAAATTAGCCAATAGTTCTCTCTTGGCATAATGTCAACTAGTGGCATGTTTTTCAGTTTCTTTCCAGTCTCTTTTAAAATAAGTGATTTGGAAAATGACTACCTTTCATGTCTAAGTACGGGGTGTGTGTAAAATGTACCTGGTAATACTAAAACTAGCCAAAAGACACAAAATGAGGAGAGCACAAAACTTGAGATTTCACCTACAGCTTTTATAAATATGGCCACATGTCCTTAACATGTCCTAAACATTGCTGTGAATTCAATGATTGACTCTGAAAGGCTATACAAATTTAATTAGTAAGCTAACACTTCCCCTCACTGAATCAGCCAAGTTTTGTTTTGTTTTTTAAAGAATACTTAATATTGTCAGGCTGTGGGGAGAGTGGTACTCCTACAGTTCTCATGGTAGTTGAAATGAGTATCACCTTTAGACTCTGAAGCAATCTGACAATGTACATGAAGGATTCAAAAAAGATTCCCATACTTATTCAGAAAGGCAGGAATACACACCAACCCAAACAAACAGATTTATGGGTAAGGGTCTTCATTATATCACAACTACTAATAGTAAAAAATGAAACAGCTGATGTCCACCACAAGGATCAAGATTACACAGGATAGGCATCCCCTGGAATATTATGCAGCTATTAAAAACAACAACAAAAAATTAAGATGGGATTGTGAAATGAAAGAAACAAAGTGTCAAGCAGTATTTGACTAAGATTCCAGATTTGTGTGTACCACTGTTGATTCTCAAGTGGTAATAAGTGAAAATTTACAATAAAGAACTGGAACTACACAGTGATCAAAATCCATTCCACAGCTTTGAAAGGACACAGTGTTAAGACTTGCTACCCACGTCCTAATTTTAAAAAGAAGTGTGGGATGAGTACACTGCTGATTCAGATCCTTCTTATGAATGACAGGGATAGGAAGCAGATAATAAAGCTAAAAGTTATATCTGCAACTGACATTCAGCCTCTTTAAACTTTCAATTTAATGAAGCGTTTGGGTGACTTTTATACCACATGCATCAATGCTCTCTGCCTAGGTAAGAAGTTTTGGCAGTGTGCAGTGATGAGAGAAGGTCGGAAAAGGTGAGGACTCAAAACCTTCCAACATACACAATTTTGCACAGCGGAAGAGGAAATGAAACACTGAATATACACACATACACACACACACACACACATACACACACACACACACACACACACATATTCAGACCTGCAGAAACACAATTAAAGCCAGGAACACTTAACCACCTCCACTATAAGCAGAAATGTCTCAACACACTACCTGTCATTTCTGGGTTCGTCCGCATTTCAATACTAGTTTGAAAACTCCTTGTTTATTCCCACCACTACCAAGACCAACCAAACACGCCAAGATTGCTTTCATGAACTTTCTTGCATTTATTTCTCACATCAGTACTTCAAACATCTAATCTAACCCCACAGATAAGAAACAGAATAAAAATGCCTTTGGACATTTATACATCTCCTATTACACACTCTTGTACTCCAGTAAAGGAGTAACCCAAATCCTTGTGACTTGAAATGACATCTTTCTGCTCAGTGCTCTTCTGACTTGGCCTGTGTGACCACAGTTCTATCTGCTTGCCTGCCAGCCTGGGCCCAAGTGCCTCCCATGGCAGAGCAAGCATGTTTCTGGAGACAGTATGAAATTACAAGAAGCCCAAAGCAACTGATGTTATTGTGAAAAAAAACACAAAACACACCTAAATTGCCACCGAACATGTTACAATTCAAACTGAAAGGGGTCTACTTGCTGGACAGTTATGCACTTGTTTGCAGATGTCACGCCGCAGAACCAACAGCTGGGGGATGTTTGGTTGGTTTCTGGTGGTCAGTTTCAGGAAATACAGGGATTTCTTAGTTCAGAGCTCAGGTTCCAAATCAATACAGGTTTTGGAGCCTTAAATTTTTTTTTTTCCAGCCTTGAAATGTGCTAAGCTAATAATTAACCTGAAGCATACCATCACTTCTGCTAAAAAACATTTTCTACACTCAGCCCCAAATTACTTTCAGTTCAGTTAAACAAAACAGACAAGCTGTAATAAAAGGTCTCTGGGAAATGTGATCCCTTTCACTGGTCACCCAGGAGGTTTTCCTCTTAAATCTGCTGTTCTCCTGGGGGGGGGGGGGGGGGGGAGGAGAGCATCCAAAATAAAGATGCCACCCGAAGCACAATGATTTTGTAAGAAAGTTGCCCAAGATAACTCTTCAGGGTTTCTTTCCCCAGGTTGAGTAATTCTTGCAGGCGGGTGGGGAGGGACAGCTCGCCTCCAAAATTACGATCTGCAGAGGTTTCCCCAATGTTGATTTTTTTTTTTTTTTTCCTTAAGGCGTCCTTCTTAATTACACTGCAAGGGCTCTGATGTTCACATCTCTGGCTGCTGCGGGGGGCGGGGGGCAGCTGGGAGCAAGGCGCCGGGGCTGCGGCAGGCGCTCCGGCCACCGCGCCGGGCCGTGCAGCCCACTCCCCGCCCGCCCCCCAGCCCCCGCGCGCACACCCGCGCCGAGACTGCGGTCCCCGCCGGTGTGCCCTGCGCCGGCGGCCGGGCCGGGACTCACCGCTGTCCAGCCGCGCGATCTGGGGCAGCCGGTAAGTGCTGACCAGCAGGTCGAGCGGAACGGCCACCGAGCTCCACTTCACATCCTTGAGGCTGCAGCCCAGGGAGGGCGCCGGGTCCATCTTCCCCGCCTCCTCCCGCCCCGCGCTCCCGCCGCCGCCGCCGCCGCCGCCGCCGCCGCCGGCACCACCCGCGCCTCGGCGGCCGCGACTGCTCGCGCTCGCGGTCAGGGGCGCGCGGGAGGCGCCGGGCACTCCGGCCGCGGGCAGCGCGGGGGCACGGCGGCAGACGCGGCCGGAGGGAGGGGGCCCGCGCCCGGCTCAGCCGCGGCCGCGGGGCATGGCCGGGCGCCCCGCGTGCCCTCAAGCCCGGGCAGGACTCGCAGCGGCCCCGCGCCTGCGGGCGGCGGCGGCGGCGGCGGCGGCGGCGGCCGGGGTGGCTGCGGCGGCTCCCGCTCCGCCTCCCTCGCCGGCCCCGGGTCTGCAGCTGCGGCGGCCGCCCGCTCGCCGCCTCCTCCCCTCACCCCTCCTCCCCTCCGCCTCGAGCGTGTGAGGAGGAGCCGCGGGGCTGAGAAACGCCATAGCAGCGCTCCCAGCACTGACCAACAAGGTGCGAGCAACGCCTGCGCAGCTCGCGGAGACGCCGCCCCCGCCCCCGCCCCCGCCTCCCCGGCGCCGCCCGCCCCGCCTCCCGCGCGGCCTCCGCCTCCCGCGGCCCGGCGCGCTCCGCGAGCTTGGCTCTCGCTCCCCCGTCCGACCGCTCCGGCGCCCTGCACCCTCCCGGGCGGCTGCTTCCCCGAGCCCAGCGCCGGCGCCGCGAGCTCCGCGAGCTTTCTCGGGCGGTGGCGTCGGGCGCCGCGAGCTCCGCGAGCTTTCTCGGGCGGTGGCGTCGGGCGCCGCGAGCTCCGCGAGCTTTCTCGGGCGGTGGCGTCGGGCGCCGCGAGCTCCGCGAGCTTTCTCCAGGCGGTGGCGTCGGGCGCCCCGCCTCGCTGCCGCCCGCCCTGCCCGCGGAGAGACCTCTTGGGGCCCCCTCCTGAGAGCGCCCCCGACGCGCCCGGAGCGCAGAGGCAGGCGTGGGGAACCCCTGGCCGCTTCTCCCCCGGACCCCGCAACTCTGCACACGGGGTGGAAGTTGATCCTGCCGGTCTAGACTTTGCAGGGCAGCCCGGCCCGGAAAACACCCCGGCGCCGAGATGGAGAAGGGCGAAGGTGGATGATTAGTGCCCCCAGAAGGGCAGGTGACCGTTCGGTTCAGTCCCTTCGTTGTCCGGACGAGACGCTGGAGACCGCGGGCTGGGAGGTCACCAGCCCCCATAAGCACGCCAAGGGGGTCCCGGGAGCCTGGTGGGGCCACTGTTGTCACACGCTCTTCTCAGTTCTCTTCTTCCAGGCTGTAAGGTCGGGATGGCCCCCCTCTCCTGGACGTGCATACCCAGGTAGTTGGGCTTGCACGCGGCAGTGCTGGCATCCAAATCCCCAGTTTGCTTCCCATGATAAACCGTGGTTTCCTGCAGGGCGGCGCACGGGAGGTGAAGGGGGCTGTAGAGGTCCTCTTTAGCTAAGTGTGCCCTAATCTTTTGCAGGCATTATTTTACACTACCGGAAGTGAGTGGTTGCCGGGTGAGAGGGTTGCGTATTAGCTCCTCGTTCTCAACACGAACAAGCACCTGCTTGGCCCACCCAAGGGGTCTTGAATTCCCCCGCTCCCCTCACCCCGCTGCCTTTCAGCGGGCGGACTTGGGTCTGTGCCGAGGAATAAGCCGCTCCATTAGCAACTGAAGAAGAACACGGAGATTCTCGCCTTCCTTGTCCTCTCACTTGGAAGCATTGGCAACAATTTGCACAAAGTTGTTTTTGCTGAAAATGTTGACCTTTGATGTCATGCGCATCAAGATTTTCTTTTTTAAAGTCCTGGGGGGAAAAAGTCAGAAATATTTTAATATGTTACTATACTCAGGATCACAGGCCCATTACAGTTCTAAGATGTTGCTCACCTAAAGAAGAATTTTGAAAAACTCTAAGGAGCTAGAGGTGCCTGGCTGGCTCAGGGGGTGGAGCATGCCACTCTTGATCTAGGTGTCCTGAGTTCCAACCCCACGTGGGTCAGAGTTTACTTAATAATAACAGTAATAAACCACTGGGCCACCGGGACTGCCCTCTTCTTAAGTTTTTTAATTCCAGTTGGTTAACATACAGTGCAAATATTAGTTTCAGGTGTACAATATAGTGATTCACTGATTCCATACATCACCTGGTGCTCCTCACAATTTAAATTATTTTTTTTTTGCAGAGATAAAATCCAGACTCCGAAAATGACATAGAAAACTTTTTTTTTCTGTGCCTCTCTGAGTGTGTCTCTCATGAATAAATAAATAAAATCTTTTTTAAAAAAAGAGATTTTATTTACTCTTGAGAGACACACAGAGAGAGAGAGAGAGAGAGGCAGAGACATAGACAGAAGGAGGAGCAGGCTCCATGCAGGGAGCCCCATGCAGGACTGGATCCCAGGACCCAGGGATCATGAGCTGAGCCAAAGGCAGATGCTCAACCACTGAGCCACTCAGGTGCCCTGACATAGGAAATGTTTAAGAATGGGCAGGGTGGAGGTCCTTCCACCAGTAACTAGATTCTAAAACCTTATATGATAGAATGATTTCTTTAAAAAAAAATAATTTTCTGCTGTTATGATATCCTCTTTGAAAGTGTCAGGGAGGGGATGCATGGTGACTCAGTGGTTTAGCGCCTACCTTGGGCCCAGGGCGTGATCCCCAAGTTCCGGGATGGAGTCCCACTTCGGGCTCCTTGAATGAAGCCTGCTTCTCCCTCTGCCTATGTCTCTGCCTCTCTCTCTGTCTGTCATGAATAAATAAATTAAATATTTGGGAAAAAAACGTGTAAGGGAACAGGGGTGCCTGGGTGGCTCAGTCTGTTAAGCCTCTGCCTTCTGCTCAGGTCATGATTCTGGAGTCCCAAGATTGAATCCCATGTTGGGCTTCCCACTCAGCAGGGAGCCTGCTTCTTCCTCTCTCTCTACCCCTCCCCCTGCTCATGCTCTCTCACTCTCAAATAAGTAAAATCTAAAAAAATAAAAGTTTCAGGGAACAAAATTCCTATAATTCCCTCTCCTGCAAGAATTGGTGACTTATGACCCAAAGACAAGAGAAAAAGTAAAAAGATTAATGCAGTTAAGTGTTTTTTTTTTTAATGTAAAAGACTTACATTAGATTTGCTCTTATTGCGGACCTTGCAGAAAAGGCTTCATTTTAATCTTGAGTATTAAAAGAAGACACTTTAACGAGCTACAAATTCTTATGTAAGTCTCATGTCCTAGGAGAATGCTTACAGAAAGATCTTATCTTTGATAACGGAGAGGGTTCTGGTTAAGCTGTAAGGAAAATCAACTAAGAAAGTAATCTTTCCATCTGGCCGAACTGCACTTCCAAACATAGTATGAGGAATTATGTTTAAGATTGTTGGACCAATGCAAATCATGTAGTTAAAGGCATAACAACTGGGTACAGGAATAAAGTTTTCTATAAAGCAAAATTCCATGTACTGGTCCCTTATTTCCTACTAGGTACCTTATAAAATTGAGATTTGTGACAGGCAACATATTATGGTGATTACAAATATCAACTCTAGAGCCTGATGGCATGGATATGATTAGTGCCTCTGTTACTATGTGGGATCTTGGGCAACTTCCTATTTCCTCAATGAAAAATGAGGATCATTGCTATAGAACTGTGTGTGTCCCCCCAAAATTCTTATGTTAAAACTTAATCCCCAAAGCGATGGTATTTGGAGGTGGGGCCTTTGGGAGGGGATTAGGGATATGAACCAGGAAGCGGCTCTCCTTAGATGTGGAATCTGCCAGCACCTTGATCTTAGACTAACAAGCCTCCAAAACTATGAGAAATACATTTCTATTGCTTATAAGCCAACCTTTCTTTGGTAATCTGTTATATAGCAGCTTGAGTAGGGTAAGGCAATAATAATAGTTATTGTGTCATTGGATTTTTGTCTCATTTAATATATGTAGAGCATTTAGAATAGTGCCTGACACATAGGAAGTGCTATGGAAGTACCTACTGTTATTATTAAAAGAAGTATTGGCTCTGATTGAGGCAAATTTTAGAGAAAAGATGAAGAGACAAATGGAGCAGCAGTAATGATTAGATTTTGGAAGCGCAGTTTACTTTAACAAGGAGCAGTGAGGAACATTCCTCAAATGGGAAACCCAGGAGCCTACTCCCATTTGTGAGACCTCACTTCCCAAATCTAGAGTCTGTGGGGTTAACTTCTTCCACAGTGAGCCAGCCCTGCCACACAGCAGATTCAGGCAGTGACTTTGATGGCTCTTCAGATGATCTAATAATGTTGATAAACCAAAGGGGGAATCTGGCATATGATACTATAGAACTCATATGAGGGATGCTTCACAGCTTCCTAACTGTGAAACTACCATTTATACGTACATAACTTGTTAATTCCCTGCATTATCAGCTTTGAAAGATAAAAATATTACATGTTGGTTTTCCTCATATCAGCATGTCCTGGGTCACATAATGTGCTAGCAGTTCAGTGTGATATCAAAGTTCACAGCCCCACTGGTTTTCTAGGTCTCCAAACTCTTTTCCCTTTCAATTAATTTCCATGCCACTGTCAGAGTTGACTTAAAAGTTACTCTCTGACTAAAACCTTGTATGGTTATCTGTATCCTCCTTATCTGTGGAATATAATGCATGATATAAAAAGTTTTTCCTGATGTGGCTGAGTCTGCCTCCCCAGCCTCATTTCTGTTGACCACCTTCTGACACTCTAGGATAACAGCAGTATCTTCCTGTAGCTGCCCAAGTGTACCAGGCTAACACACACCCTTGAAGACATGGTTTTGTCAGCACAGAATGCCTTTCTCCCTTTCTCTTCCTGCGAATCTCCTATTCCACCTCCGCCTACAGTAGTTCCCCCTTTATCCACAGTTTTGCTTTCCATGATTTCAGTGTCCCCATTAACCGCAGTCCGGAAGCAGATGATCTTCCTTCCGACCAATGGTCAGAAGGTCCGACGTAGCCTGTCCCTGTGTCTCAAGCCTGCATCACTCACTTCATCTACTCTCACTTCACCTCCTCTGGCAGCATTTTATTGTCTCAAGTCATCACAAGAAGAAAGATGAGTACACTACAATAAGAGATACTTTGAGAGAGAGAGATGAAATATACATAACTTACTATGGTACATCGTTATAATTGTTCTATTTTATTAATAGTTATTGTTGTTAATCTCTTACTGTGCCTAATTTATAAACTAAACTTTATCATAGGTGTGTATGTATAGGAAAAAACATACCCCACAGTGATCAAGGGTCCAGCACTGGTTTCAGACATCCACTGGGGTCTTGGAAGTATCCTCTGTAAAGGGACTACTGTACTTGCATTTTGTGAAATGCTGTGTCTTCTTCTCCACGATACTGATCACCTATTTTCCTGTATCACCACTATACCTGAAAATACCCCTTCTTAACTGTGCTAATTGCACTGTGACTTATTTTCTGTTTTTACGTTATCTTTCCCTACTAGACAGCAATTAACCATGGCCACTGAACATGTATTTTATTCACCTTTGTTTGTCTGGCTCCTGCTACCATGCCTGGCACATGGAAAGTACTCAATTAATGTTTGTCAAATGGAATAACAAGCTGAGTCATGAGTCATCTTCTTGCTCTAGATTACTTCATAGGTCACTACATCTTTGGATTATAAACAATTATTATTCATCAAGTCTAGAAAAGAACAATGCTTCCTATCAGATTGGCTCCCAATTTTTTTCATTCACTTGAAAATTTGAATTTCACTGAAATCAAGATCTGCACTTTTGCCACTGAACTGGAGATATACTTCTAGACTATCAGTTACAACATTTACTAAAATCATTAGCATATTGTTAGCTTATTGTTTATTAATTTGTGGTCTCCCTTACTAGGATTTTACCCTCAGAGGGGCTTGTATTATTTCTTTGCATCCCTGGCACCTGGCATTTAGTAGGCACACTCTCTCAATAGATGATAGAGAGATAGACAGATAAATTGATCTTTCTTTCATTTCTCTATTTATCTAATCTATCTTATTGAGAAAATGGATATACGAAGTCCCATAAAGAAACATATCCCATATGGGTACTTTCAGGAAGGATTTAAAAGCATATTCAGAAATTTACTTTGTCATCTCTTTCTTTCTTACTTTTGATATAGTATATGCCTTTCTTAAATAGATAATCAAATAATACAGATATTATATATAGGAGCCAATATAGGTGCCAATATAGGAGCATTAAGGAAAACTATTCCAAAAATATCCTTAGCTACAAATTGTATATCCTGGGGCATGTTTGCTTTTCAAAACAATACACAACATATTGTATCCCCATTTAAATACATATCACATTGTAAGCCAGTATACACATGCATACATAACTAAAACAAGTTTTACGAAATAATGCTTTTTGTGTACTCCTGATGTGTATTGCATCCTGATCTTGTAATCTATTCTTTTATATTTAATTTTTTGAATATTAGTCATGACCCACTAATTTTATTTCACAGCCTATAATGTAACCTATGGTGTTAAAACCACTATTTTAAATAATAGTTCTTTTTTGTTCATTAGGTGTCTACAGTTCATCACAACAGGGAACATTATGACTGAAGTAGTAGGGACCTGTGATATTCTAGAATAATCAGAAATGAAAGGCAAATGATAATTTAATGATTGAAATTACCAAAATTATCATGGGTCTGAATGTGTAGTGTAGAGCTTTACAGGTTATAAGTTTGGGTTTAGAGAAGCCGATAGCTCTTTGTAAATGGTGTTTTTCCTCCCAATCAAGTACAAGACCTCAGTTTGAGATGCTGCTGGTAATGAGTAGTAAGTAGTCCTGGGTCTGGTGTGGTTTTGTAAATTTTGAGCAAGGCTTTCCAAAGGAATGGTCAAGTGATCCATAGGTTAGCTATATAATTCTAGCTATATAATTCTATATAGCTATATATAATTAGCTATATAATCCATAGGTTAGCTATATAATCCTTGACTAAAATAAAAGACAATTACTAACTAATTACTAATTTATTCATTTCAAATATATTAATAAGTTGTTTTTAATGATATATTTAAAGAATTGGTTAAAGAAATAGTTTAATTGGCTATTATGAAGTAGACAAGCTAAGGTTCCTTTCACTTAGTAGAGTCTGTATCATGACATAATTTAGATTTTTCTTTTTTTTTTTTTTAGATTTTTCTTAATAAATGTATTTAATGTGGCAAAGCACGGGTAGAAAAACTTTCATTTTATTAATGCCAAAATAATAGTTAATATTATCAAATATTTTCTTGTGCCAAAATCTTTGTAGGATATGTCTGATGAGTTTGCTGTTGGCATTCAGTAATTTGAAGCTTCAGATGAGTTTTAATGTCAGAGGCAGTTATAGATAGCTTCTGTTTCTCAGCCTTTCTCTAGAAAAATAATGAGATTTTAGATCCCTGATGACCAGTCCTCTAAAGAAAGGCCATCATAAAGGTTTCCACTCCTCTTTTGTAGTAAGCAGTGAAAAAAAGAGAAAGACGGGAAGACTGTTATTGTGCCAGGCACTTCTCCTACGATCTGACTACCTTGATCCAAACTGGATATGCTTTTCCTCCTTAACTGTTCATTATTCAGGTTCCTGGTCTATGAAGGCTAGACCCCTTAATTTATTTAGAATTGCTTAAGATCACACTTCACTATTTTCTATTCACTCTAAAACCTACTTCTTAAGGAGTTTGTCTTTTCCCCACCTCAGAAACAAATTTTCAAACTCCCCAGAATGCCATTTAAAAATGTTTATTTCATAAAATGTTTTAAATATAGAAAGATCCAGTGAAGAAAAAATATGACCTATAATCTCACCATTCTGAGTTAACTATTTACCATTCCTCATATTTGGTGTATATTCTTCTACTTATAGTATACATGTATGTGTGTGTGTGTTTTAATTTGGATCAACCTATAATTTTGTAGTCTACCATTCTCATTTGACAATGTATTGTGAATATTTTTCCATGTCAGTAAGTATTCCAAAATGTGATTTTTAAATGACTGGATAATTTCCCATTATATGAACATAACTGTAATTTATCTGACTCTTCATAAATTGGCATGTTTATTATTTATATACTTTTTCTATTATTAATAATGCCTTCATGACTATCTTTGTAAGTAAATCTTTGGACATATCCATGATTTTCTCTCTTAATATGATAGGATTCCCATAGGGGAATTGCTGTATTAAAAAGTGTGAACTTTTAAAAAAAATATTTTATTTATTTATTTGAGGGAATGAATGAGTTAGGGGAGAGGGAGCAGAGGGAGAAGGAGAAGCAGACTCCCCACTGAGTAAGGAGCCTGAGGCAGGGCTTGATCCCAGGACTCTAGGATCATGACCTGAGCTTAAGGCAGGTGCTTAACTGACTGAGCCACCCAGGTGCCCCCAAAGATTGATTTATTTATTTGAAAGAGAGAGCGCACATGTGCAGGCACATATAGGGTGGAGGGGGAGAGGCAGAAGGAGAGGAAGAGTCTCAAGCAGACTCCAAGCCGAGGGTGGAGCCAGAGGTGGGGGTTGATCACATGATCCTGAGATCAGGACCTGAGCTGAAACAAAGACTTGGATGCTTAATGGACTGCACTGCTCAGGCACCCATTATATGTATTTTGATTAAGATGCTATATAAAGGTTATGCTTCTGTTCCAAATCTACATTTGTAGATTAGCAATATAAAAAGATAAAACATATCTAGCTCAAGTTGATCCACCCTCAGAATCACATATTTAAATAAGTGCCAGGGAGTCATAGAGAAGAGGAAGACCAAGTTCCACTTTGATCTAAATTATTCAAACTAATGTAGAAGAAAATACCTTTAGAAGAATTGTGGAAACTCTAGGTCTCATCAAAGGTTCTGATTCAGGTGAAAAATATATCTGCTTTCCTTACCAAACTCCCCTCCCATTCTATTTTGAGATACATTTATCCTGTACTGTTGTTTATCTCAGATGATTAAAATATTGTTTATCGTTTATTGTTTTCACTACTTCTGTAGCAACAACTTGAAGTCCTATATACTATTTTCCAAATACTTTATCACTATATATCATCTATACTCCATACTTTGTTTTTCCTTCCCTATCACATACTTCATAGTCCCATCTGAACTAAGTACCATCAGTCTTTTCCAAGGACACAAATCATTTATTACATTTTTTGAATTGATGTAAATGAGAATGAATTCACTAAGGAGAAAGAGAAAGAGAGCAATGTATACAATATTAATATAAACCTCTCTCGTGGGCAGCCCTGGTAGCTCAGCGGTTTAGCGCTGCCTGCAGCCCAGGGTCTGATCCTGGAGACCCGGGATCGAGTCTCATATCAGGCTCCCTGCGTGGAGCCTTCTTCTTCCTCTGCCTGTTTCTCTGCTTCTCTCTCCTCTCTGTGTATTCTCATGAATAAGTAAATAAAATCTTTAAAAAAAAAAAAAAACCTCTCTCGTTATATACTTTTTTTTTTTTCGTTATATACTTTAGTGTTATGCTTTACATTTACCATTTAAAAAGAGGTGAAAGATACCAATTTGAAAATAATGACCAAAAATAAAAAATAAAAAAATAAAAAAATAAAAAAAAAAAGAAAAGAATGACCATATTCCACTTTATCTATTATATGTCTAATTTATCAGGGGCTTAGAGTCCCTGGCTGGCTCAGTTGGTAGAATATATGACTCTTGATCTCCTGATTCTGATTTCAAGCCACGCACTGGGGGGAGAGTTTACCTTAAAAAAAGAAAAACAAAGATTAACAGCAAAAAAAAAGAAAATATTTATAACAATTATTGGAACAGCAGCCAGATCTATCCTATCATTGCTACGTTTATCAGAGTAACTAATGCCTTTTCAGTAGAGCACCATACTGTAGTCTGTCCATTTTTCCCTTCATTAAAGTTTTAAATGTACTTTGATTAAATTTCTATATCAATATTCATAGCTCATTTCCCACTCTTCATTCATCCATCCATTCATCTATGTGTACATTCATTCAATAAATATTTATTGAATATTTATGTGCCAGATATCATTCAAGCCAATAAGAAGAGAAAGATGAGTTCTTGCTCTGAAGTATCTTACTCTAGTGGAGGAGCCAGAAACAGAATAAAAACAGGGAATTATAGTCCAGCATGTTAAGGGTTAGAGATAAGTAGTGATATTTTGTTTTTTTTTTTGTTGTTGTTGTTTTTATTTTATTTTTTTTAAGTAGTGATATTTTGAGAGTGCAAGCAGGGTCCTCTTAGATGGGAAGGAATTGTATGAGAACACCATGGATTTCTTTGATGAGATGACCAACTAGAGAAACATGCAATTGAACGAGTTTGCCAAGTCAAGACAGAGCAGGGGGAGAGGACTAGGAAGTGAATACTAGGGAAAAGGAACAGTGTGAGTAATGCCATGAAGGAGGCAAGAAGAATGGGCAGCCCCAGTGGCGCAGCGGTTTGGTGCCACCTGCAGCCTGGGGTGTGATCCTGGAGACCTGGGATCCAGTCCCACATCAGGCTCCCTGCATGGAGCCTGCTTCTCTCCCTCTGCCTGTGTCTCTGCCTCTCTCTCTGTATCTATGAATGAATAAATAAAATCTTAAAAAAAAAAAAAAAAAGGAGGCAAGAAGAAGCACATTGTGTAGGAGGAACTTAATCAGTTTGATTTTGCTATAGCTTGATGATTAAAGTAGGGAGTGGCCAAGATGAGGCTGGAGAGTTAGACAGGATTCAGATCATGGAGAGGTTTGTCTATCCTGTGAAGAAACTTGAACTTTCCCTTAAAAGACCTATAATAAATTATCTGCATTATAGTCATGGGAGCTACTGGTATGGGGGAGTGCTTAAGCAGAGAATGTGTTAGTCAGACTTGAATTTTGAAAAGAAAGTATACAATCTAGATTTGGGGAGATTAATACTGAAGAGACAGAGGACAAGCAGAAAGCAGTAGAAGCTGGTGGTAGGTGTCAAAGGGTTGAACCAAGATAATGTATTTCCAGAGATGGAAATAAAGGAACAGATAGGATATATTTATTAAGGAGGCAAAATTCTCAGGACTTGTTTATTAATTCACTTTATGGGATGATGAAAATCTCCAAAAGTGATTCCCTTAGACACCAAGGTGATCTGTGTAGAATCCAGTTTGAGTGGGCATACAGTTAGTGCACAGAGACAATTAGGAAAAGCCAACAAGAACTTTGAAATAAGAATAATAATGTTGAACTATCAAGTTGACCAATAATACATTGGAGTGGAGATAAAGCAGTTGCTTCGGAGGGACAAGACAACTCCCAAGTCGAAAGTATTGACAGTGTCAACACATAACAGGCTTCAACAGCAGAGTTTATTTCAGGCTGATACTATTAAACTGACTTTTCTTTGCTCTAATGACATGCCTACTTAGCAATGAAATTTTTTTCTGGGTTTCTTGCCTGAGGCCCTGGGAATGATTATTCCATTAACAGTTATGGGGATGGGGAAAAAGAGACAATTGAGTACATCAGGGAGAGAAAGAATGGGTTCAGTTTTGGACATGTTAAGTTTGAGTCACCTGTTAAATATCCAGATGTGAAGTAGGCAACTGGAAACAGGGGGCTGGAGCTTGGAAAGAAATTAGAGACAGACATGCATATTTCGTAGCTGAACTCCTATAAATGGATAGAATTTCCCGAGAAAGAATATACATTGCAAAGAGAAGTGGGACAATGACAGAATCTTGGGTGACTCCAACAGAGGAGGAACCAGTACAGGATACTTAGTAAGAATGGTCAGAGGGGCACCTGGGTGGCTCGGTGGTTTAGCATCTGCCTTTGGCTTGGGGCATGATCCTAGGGTCCTGGGGTCAAGTCCTGCTTTGGGCTCACCATGGGGAGCCTGCTTCTCCCTCTGCCTGTGTCTCTACCTCTCTCTGTGTGTCTCTCATGAATAAATAAATAAAATCTTGAAAAAAAAAGAATGGTCAGAGAAATAGGACTAGAAAGACAATTAATGCTCTCCTTTTCCTATATGAGTTCCTTCTCTTAATTTCCTACCTGAACCTGTCTCTTGGACAGAATCAATTTTGTTTTTTTCTATAGTATTTTGGGTAACTATTACCACAATGATTATGGTTATCTATGTGCTTTTCTTAAGTCTTTATTAAATAGTAAATTTTTTGATGGCATTGTCAAGAACTGCAAAGTTTTAAGAATTTGCCTATTTGCAGGCTAACAAGTTAGTCTGCTGCAGCTTCATGTATGTTGGCAGTAGAAGGGAGACTCCTGGATCAGAGGTAAAGAATTATTCTTAGTCTATCATGCAGCGTGAACTTCAGTTCTCCTTGTTCCAAGTCCCATGTGGTGACTCAGAGTGGCCCAGGTGGATGCTACATATACAGTGGGTTTATGCAATAACAAAGAAGCCCTGAGATTAAGGAAGCAAATCTTTGACAAGCAAACCTGGCCTTCCTTTTCCCCAGAGGGAGATGTTCTTTTTTATTATGCTAGACATTACAGAAACTGCCTTCTGCTCTGAAGGAAGACATTATCTTTACCTTCTAGACTGTTCACTGTGTAAACATCCTTGAAAAGATGATCCAGAACAAAATCTGTAAATGCCTCTGCTCACAAGACATGCTGAAAACATTGAAGACCCAAGGAGATTTGTCTCCCTGTAGGCACACTTAATGTCTTGTATATTTTTATATAGCCCTTGAATCTTGAAGCTAGTGCCTTGCTTATGACAAGTGCTAATAAATATTTGTTGAAATGGTGATTTAGAAATAACATCAACAATAGAAATAGTGTAAAAGATGTTTCCAAAGAATTATTTACACTAGGCTAAGACAAAGGTTGCTTTTACCTTCTGCCATATGCCATTTAGATAAACACTACATTTATGACTATGACCTTTTTGAGAACAACAATGCGTAGTGTTTTTTGCTTCTTAGAGTCTAAAACAGAGCTTAGAACATAGTAATAGAGAAAAAAAGATTTGTTAAATGAACTGAAGTATATGGCCGATCACACAGATGCAAGTGATGCAGAATTCAAGGTGGGCTTTTTGGCCTTCTTCAGCTCTTCTGCTACTCCTTGGAGACAACACTGGCAGTCTTTACATTCTCCAAACCATCTGAAGAAAGGAAGATAAAAACACCAGGACTTAGTAGAATACTTCCGTGAAAAACTTTTATTTATTTATTTATTTATTTATTTATTTATTTATTTATTTATTTAACCTCAGGAGCAATCTGGATGTCCAGGATATGATGAAATGGACTTTCTCATATCTTCTTGGTAGAAATGTGAATTGGTCTTTATTTATGCATTTGGCTTTTTAATGAGGCTTTAAATACCTATCCATCAATTTAATTTTCAGAAAAAGATTCTACTTAAATCAACTACAAAAAGTTTTATGTACAAATAGATCAAACCCAAAACTTTATTTGTAACAGCATAAAATTTGGAGATTCTTATTCAGCTCAAGAAGGAGTTCTATTCTGAAGTGGTGAATCTCTATATAGACCATGAAAAGACACTAGCAAGTTTTCCTCCTTGGAGACCTTTAAAAAGAATAGATGATCACCTTTCCTAGACAATTTAAATATTGATGTCTTTCCTTCCCAAGGTCTTTTCCATCTCATTTAGTCTAGGTTTTATAATCTATACTTCTCTATAAGGAAAGGTAATGTGGTTTCCAATTGCTTCTTGTATTTGGGGGTTGATCTTTTAATACAGTGATACTCAGCTAGAAGGATGGAATTGAACTCTCTGGGGACGCATATTCAATATTAAACATTTTACATTTCTAATAGCGGGAAAGGTATTGACTTCAAAATTATTTCAGTCTAGAAAGTTGTTTTTAAACTTTGTTTTAATTTAGAATCATCCTAGGGTGCAAGGGAATCAATTTAGGCTCACCAGGTGGAGAATACCACTCTTGATCTGAGGATTATGAGTTTGAACCCCATGTCGAGGGTATAATTTAGTTTAAAAAATGTAGATTCATCCAATATTATTTGTATTTACTCAAAGACATTGAGGAAATCAAATGGGATCTTGTCAAGTTGTATCCTATTATTCCGCCAAAAAAAGTGTCACCAGTTCATATCAAGCCAGAAAACAGTAGGTAGAAGACAAGAATACTTATTTTTTTTCATGCAAAAATATAAATTTTGATGAAGTCTATTTAGTACTTTGAGGATTTCGTTAAATTAAGTGTTGGTATTAGGTACGTGCAATGTCAAAAAGCAAATCCCACATCTGGAGAGAATATGGAAGTAATTTAATAAAGCATTTGACCTTTACATATTAGTCATAATTCCATCCAGAAAAAGAGTTAATAGAGTTCTTTTTATTAGTAAATCTCATTGATGCCAAGATATTCATTGGCATAACTTGCTTTTATTTGAAGTATGCATTCTTGGATCTCATTGATATAATGTGAGATTTGGTGTCTTTCATTTTTAGGGAACTCTCTGAAACCCCCTGAAACATACACAGACTTGCTGAGCAGTTTACATCACGTTTCTCTGGAGTTTCTAAAAATGATTTTTATTTTTAAGTAATCTCTATACCCAAGGTGAGAATTGAACTCCACCAACTGAAGAGATTCTACACCACCTTTCTCAGGATTAAAGAAACACAAAAGAGTGAAGTTGGCCAATATGGGTTTTTCTACTCTCTACATTTCTGTGGTCAATCTATAAAATGAAAATGATAGGATTACTATCTTCTGGAATGAATCCATCTCAGGCTCTGTAGAAAAGAAAGAACAATGTCCTATTACTTTTCACAAAAGTGATAGAGAAGGTAAAAGATAGGGTAAGAGTTGAGAGAAAACCTGAAAATGGAAACATGGAGAGGGAAGGATAAGGTGGAACAAAGGAGATAGAAAACTGCAGGGTGCCTGAGTAAGAAAGCCTATTGGAGATGACTGAGTTATGACTGGGAAAGAACTGTGTCATTGGGGGTTATGGCAACAGTGAAGAATAAGTAGATACCCTTGAGGGAGATGATGAGGAAGGGAGGTTTGTGAGAGTGAGCAATGGGAGGAAGAAAGAGGGAAGGGTAACTGTAAGATAAAATCAAATTTGTGCTAGTAAGTTTTCTTCTCTTTTCCTGGCATGAAATTGGGTACAGGAATGCAAAATTTTCCTATGTCTTGAGAAATCCATTATTGGTTTCTGACACCCCCCTCCCAAATTTATTTCAATCGCCCATAATGTATACCAGTGGCAATATTGCTTCAAACATATAGAGAAGCTAATTTAAGCCAACAAATATTCCATGTTACTTACTAAATACAAACATTTCACATTTTTCCTTTGATACCAAATGAAAACGTTTACTGGTCCAACAATATAGCTGTATTATACACTATCCGACAATACTGAGAAAGATCAGGTTAGTATTTCATTATGAAATATTATTGAGATTTTCCTGGATTACTGTAAAAGTCATTTTAAAAATAGTTGTTCTTCTAGCTTTTTTTTTAACATGTGAAATTCCAGAAATATGTAGATATTGATAAAGTAACATGCAAAACAACCGCCATTTTGATCCCCTTTAGCCTCTTTAGTCCTTTTGTATCCAGTTAATATTCCTACTCACCAATCTACAGGTACCTTTGGATCTCTGTTGTGCCTTTTTTTTTTCTGTTGTGCCTTAAAAAGACACCATACTACTGCCTTAAAATAGTTATAAAAAGCAAGCTTTTTTTATAGTAGCTTAAGGATAGAACCTTCAGTCATTTTTTGCTTTGTTTTATGTTTCAGCATAGATTCAAGAAAGGAATGTAAGGTAGTCGGTGATTAATATAGTAAAGGTATTGTCATTAACTGTATTTATATAGCTGTTAAGTACCTTAGTTTAAGTCAGCATAAAGTAGCTTTAATTCTCACCATGAACAATTTACAACCATTGTAAGAAGTATGAGAATTTTATTTGAAGTACTTGCAAAGAATTATTTCGCACTAGATTTTGTCAAATTTTAGATGACTTGCTTCCAGTTGGATTGAAGACAAATCCACATTTATCTCAGAAGAGAAACCTGTTTCACATGGGCTATCGGGGGCAAGAGCATCATCCACCTTTCTCACTTACCTACAGGCTGAGTTGGGTGTGTGTTGGGCTGGGGAGCTACAGGCTTGTGGGTCGGTGTGGGTCAGAGAGCAGGCTAAATGGAAGCAGAAGCAATGGCAACGATCCCAGGGGAATTTGCTCGTATTATGCCTTCTGTAGGGTGGGTTAAGGGAACCAGGAGTTTACCCATTGGATGGTAACTGAAGTGTAAGATACCTGTGATCATCATTATACTCATTACAATCTGAAATTATTTCCCACCTAAATTGGCTTTGGGGCTTTCTGGTCAACTTCCTTTTGTTACCTTATATAGCTGGATGTTCTAATAGCCTCCCTCAAAAGGCTTGTGATGATGACTTGAATAAAGGAGGCAAAATATCTCTGGGAATTTCCTGAGAAACCTGAAGAAGATTTGAGGTTTTTCAGATATTCATGTAGGGGTGAAATCTGTTGATATTTGTGGAACTTCATGGGTACATAAGCTGGTGAACCTGGGACCTCTATGTTACAGCTATGGGATAGGAGAGGAGAAAGATAGGAGAGGGGATATAAAAGGAACAAAAGATTAAATAGTTGAACTGATTTTTTATTTTAAAAATTTTATTATGAAATGTTTCAAATAATAAGAGCATAAGGAGAGTAATATGACTACCTGTATGCCCGCAACCCAATGTAAACAAATATTAACTTTTTGCTTTATTTACTTCAGATGTGTTTAAAGAAAAAATACTACTGTTACAAAGCCTTCCTCCCTGTTTCCATTTACTATCACTGGTTCCCTCTTTTCCTTGTGGTAATATTTACCCTGTTTTTGATTTCTGTAATCCCCATGAATGTTTCCATATTTTTACTACATGTGTATGTGCGCCTAAGTAATATCGTAATATCATCCTGCTTTGCATATTTTTAACATTTATATAAGTGATGTGTTTATACATATTCTGCAGCTTGCCTTTTTTGACTAACCATGTTTTAGGATTCATCCATGGAGATCATTAATCTTTAATCTTTTTGTTGTATCTTTCATCACATGACGAGTCCAGAATTCTCCATTGCTAGACATTTTAGGCTGTTTCACATTTTATGGTGACCATTGTTATTTGTCTCCATTATTGTCTCCTTGTATTAAATATATATTCTATCTAGACTTTTGCCCTCTTTCTGATTGCTAACATAGGTCAGTCATCTTTTTTCTCTTTTGTTCTTGGTAAATCTTCCTAAGAATTATGAATTTGTAAGTTGCTGATGTTATTTTGAGAGAACCAGTTTCTTTGGTTTGGTTGAACTATTTTTTTTTCTATTTTATAAATCTCTGATATTTGCTTTACCTTTTACTCTCTTCAGATTTACTCCATTCTTTTTCTAATCTTTTGAGTTGATTTTTTAACACATCTGTTTTCAATCCTTTTTTTTTTTTTTAATGAATATATCTATAGACTCGAAATTTCACACTAAGATCCACTTTGGCTTCATCCCACACATTTTAACATATGGTACTTAATTGTCATTTGTTTCTAAGTATTTTGTAAATTCTATTGTGAGTCTCTAACTGATGGTTTATTAGGATTATATTTAAAGTTTTCTGATTATCTGGAGTTTGCTATTTTAATTTTTTAAAGAGGTTATTATTTTTTAATTTTTAAAATTAATCTCTACCCCCAACATGGGGCTCAAACTCAGGACCTCAAAATCAAGAGTTGTATTCTCTACCAACTGAGCCAGTCAGGTGCCCCAAGGAGAGTCCGGTTCTTGATTTCAGCTCAGGTTGTAATCTCAGGGTCATGAGATCAAGCCGCATGTGTGGCTCTGTGCTAGGTATGGAGCCTGCTTAAGATTCTCTCTCTCCCTCTCTCTCCATCTCTCCCCCTTTTGCCACCACCCAACACTGTCACTGTGGTTCACAAACATGAACTTTCTCTCTTAAAAACAACCAAAAAGAGCATCTTAAAAAATTTATTGGACTTCTTTTGTGACCCACTTGTGATTAATTCATTGGATGTTTCATATATAATTGAAAATGTATATATTCTATTTGTTTAATGCAGAATACCATACCCATTTATTTGTGCAAGCTTATGAATTCATTGTTGAAGTATTTTCTATTCTCACTTTTTTTTGTTCGATGAGACTTTCTGATAGATATTTGTTAAAATTGTATACTATGATTTTGGATTTATCAATTCTTACTTGCAATTGCATTTTTTGTTTTTGTTGTGTTGTTAGACTCATAAAAAATTATTATTGTCATATCTTTGGGGTGGTTTGTTCCTTTTACTATCCTGTTGCCCATATTTATCTCTATCTGTCATATTCTCTATTTTCTTTGATATATATATCCTTCACCAGATTTCTTTTGGGCAGTATTTGGCTAATATATCTTTTCTACCACTTTTCTTTATATATTTCTGTGCTATCATGTTTTAGGGGTATTCTTAAAAACAATGTATAGCTGGATTTTCAGAAATACAATCTGATCTGAGAAACAGGAGAGCCATCTTACTGTGGAAAAGTGCTAGGTTTACTTAAGCCATTCTAATTTGTTTATAGCCTTAATCTCCATTGTCTCTTCAGTATAAAATTTCTTAGTGAGAAATACAAGATGTTCTGTCCAATAGTTCCTAGGAAACAGAGACTTAAGTTTATACAGTAGTACATCAAGATGCCCAAAGCAGGCAATAAATCCAACACTTAATTTGGTTTTCTTGTGTGCCTGCAGAAATTAGGGGAGAAATGATTCTGCAGGTACACTAAAAGAACAATTTAATAAATTCTACTTTGCTTTCTATTATTTTCCCCTTTAGTTTTCATAGACAATAAATCTTGGGAAGGAGTTTTGCCATAATCTACACAGATAGATGATTTTATACCATCAGTAAGTTGTAAACTCTTCAAAGGCATACATATCTTATACATGTTTGTCTGTCTAGTGGATACAATTGAAGCTCAAGAGTTGACCTGAACTGAACTCTTAATTTTATGGAGGGATGAAGAAAAAAAAACCAACAATGGAAATGTACAAGGCATTTTTTTCTTCAAGACATAAATTATTGTGAAAGAATGGGAACGTTGCTAGCATTTTTATTGTACTTTGTTACTGATCTGAGTTATGGCCTCAATGACCATTTTTACAAATATGCCCAAGTATATTATTAACACTTTACAGAAGAATAAGTGATAGGAAATTTTAGAATATATAGAGTATCCCTCTGTATTAATCACTACACTGTTAGTTCCTCAAAGGATGTACCGTGTCTTCTCATTTTTGTGACCCTAGTATGTGGTAACAGTGCCTGGCACATAGTAGCCTTTCAGTAAATGTTTGAATGAAGAGATGGATGGATGTCATGCAAATCAACATTACATAATTTTATCTGTACTGAAAAATTTGTAAATTCATGTCATTTCTTTTTTTTTACCTTCAAATGCAGGTTAAAATTCTTTTCATTTCTGCACAAGATTTCTGACATCCCAACAAAAGAATTAACTGATCTTTGTATTCCCACTTTGTCCATTATTTTGAGACAGCACTTTTTGTAGCACATTGCAGGTAGCTATTTACACATCTGTCCCCATTCTAGTTTATGGAGAATTGTTTCTTAATCACTTTAAAAATCTGCTGTATAGTTGTTGCATGATATTGCATAATAGAAGTCAGCAAATCTTTCTTGAATTGGATTTTAAAAGAGTAAAAATTAAGTGTCAGTACTTGTTGAACATCTACTAAGTTTTAGATCTGTGCAAGAAAATTTAAAGACATTTTTCCTTTTATTCTCATAATAATATGAGTATGTATTAATAATCCCTTTCAGCGTATGAGAAAAATAAGGACAGAGTGGTTAAGACAGTCATTGAGTTAAGGCCTAGGCCTCAATCCTTGGCCAGGCATTCAGTAAGTGAGGAAGATAGAACAACCCACATGCTCCTTCTATCTGACCATGCTACTACTCCCAGGTTACTCCCAGAACAATTCTGAGCTCATAATGAAGCCTATACCTGGAGACTTTGTCACTGGAATCTTTTTTGGATTATAGTATTTACCCCAGAATGTACAGTATTATTTTTAGTTGAGGCATGTTCACCTCTAAAAACAAGTATTCCTCCCAGGATCCAAACACTGGAAAGGAGGAATTATCCCTTGTTATACTGAACAATCACCCAGTCAGTTGTCCAGAGCATTCCCTGATGATTACATCGATCTGTCCTCTAGTTGCTTACAATCTAGGAGTGAATTAAAGGAAATTTCTTTTTTTTTTCTTTTGGGTGAATTAAAGGAAATTTCAAGCCTGATAGTGAACATTAATGCACTTGGTGATTATGATAAAAAATTTTCTCCACATTTTTTGGCTTTGTAGTCAGATATGCCTGTGCTTGAATCTTCTTTCTAATTCCTTACTAGCTGAATGCTCTTGGGCAAGTTACTTGGGCCATAATTTCCTCCACTGTAAAATAAGGATGAAGATACCTTCTTCAGGGGTTAAATAAGATCATGCCATCTTATAAATGGTACCAGACATTGTTGTTATTATTAACTACCCCCCCACCAAAGCATGTTATCCAAAACAAGGAGCAAGTTAGATTTGTCTTTATGGTTTAAATGTCTAGCTGCTATCTATTTATTTAATATCATCTAGTGGTCTCAGGGCTACTCCCAAACCAATGCAGAGACAAATGAGTAGAGAAGTTGTCCAGACAGAGGCTAATGTCCCAGACAGGTATTGAAGATAACATAAGTATCATTTCCTTCTATTCCTGTACAGCAGTTTATAGGGGCATTAGAGTAGGATGTGATATAAATTTTATAAAGATATTGTACATTAAATATACATACTATTACACCCCATCTAGAATTATAGCAACATCAATTACAAGCATTACTTGTCAGTCACTCATGCTGGTGTTCTCTCTATAAACAAGCTCAAAAGTCCTGTGGTGACCTATTAGAGGTTTTCTGTATCCTTCCTCCAACCCCTTCTGATCCTTTTAGGCTCTTATGAGCAAACTGTTGATGGTGACTAAAAGCAGCTAAGTGCTTTCTTTCTTGGTGCTTAGCAGTTTCTCTGGAAGTCAGCAGACAATAATGCAGCCCTTAATACAGACTCAGACCAAATTTAGTGAGTGGGGGAAAGAGCATGATAGAGAGTTAAGGAAACATGGTCTTTTAAGAAGACAAATGAAGACAAATATTTTCAAGGTAACCTTTAAGTCACAAGGCTGGGAACATTTTCCTTTGCAAATTTCCTTTGTAAATTACTTCTGAACCTTTAGTCCTGTAGGAAAAAGCACTAAAAGAAATGGAATGGGCTAGTTGTTTAAATGACAGAAGTAGAAATTTGGAAGTTTCACATACCAGCTATCAGTTTGTAAAATGGCGGGACAAAGCCTTTAAGTTTTAGGATAAAAATAAGAGTATATTCTGAATTAGCATCCTCCCTGTTCATTGTAGAAGAAAGATCTCTTCAGTAGAGAGGAACTTTGTCTTTTGCAGGTACCCTGTCAAACAGGAACTGCTTGGGCAGTGTTCTTGTCTTTTCTCTTGATCATCTGCTCTGATATCATAGTCACCAGTGAAATTTAAGGTAAATTCAAGAGATACCTTAGTTCTCTTCCTGTATCAGAGTCAAACGTTTCTCCCCCTGCCACCTAGTGCAATGGTATTGCCATTCTACCAATAATTTAGCTTTGCGTGTAGAATTATACAATTAGGAACACAAAGGATATATCATACCAGTGTTAATACTTTTGGAGTAAACATTATAGAGCTGATTTGTTTTATCAATAATATATATTAGGAAAAGAAAAATTACAGTAAGTCCTCAAATGATGAATTTGCTTTGTAGAGAGGCTGTTGTACCTTTTATCACTCATGCCTTGTGGTCCTCTGTGTTTTTGAGGCAACGTAAACCACAATTAAGCATTCTGTAGCAAGCCATTTCCTGGATGACCCCATAAGCTGCATTTTTAGTGGGACCTGAAATAGGAAAGAGCACTGAAATAGTTCAGCCTGTAGTTCAGGCAGTCTTGCCATGTGGACCCTGTAGCCAAGCAAAACCAATGGTCTGCTCTATCTGCTGGTGGCAGATAGAGCTGCTATATGGCATCTGGCAAGCCCTACCAGCAGAATCACAACAGATACCCTAGAGCTTTGGAATAAGGCTATATTCTATTCTGCCAACAACTATTCATTAGAAAAGAAGATCCTTGACTGGCTGCTGGTCTTGGAACAGATTGAATACTTGACCATAGGATATCCAAATTGCCAAACTTGTGCTTTCTAATTCACTGAACCATAAAATTGGATGTGCACAGTGCATTCTATTATAAAATAGAAGTAGCATATATCAGGGGTCAGCAAATTTTATCTATAAAGGGCCAGATATTTTAGGCTTTGCAGGCCATATGGTTTCTGTTGTGACTGTTCAATTCTGCTACTATAGCTCAAAAGTGGCCATAAGCAATATGTAAATGAATGGCTGTGGATGTGTTCCAATAAAACTTTATTTATTGACACTGGGATTTGAATTTCATATCATTTTAAGTGTCATGATACATTATTCTTATTTTGTTTTTTGCCCAACCATTTGAAAGTGTAAGAATCATTCTTAGCTTGCAAAGATCTATGCTACAAAACAAATGGTGGGCTGGATTTGGATCATGGTCAGTGGTTTGCCAATGCCTGGTATATATGAAACTAGACCTAGGTAGGTCCAAAAGGCACAAGAAACTGCCCAAGTGGAGCCAGTGGTCCAGACTCTCTTGGTGCCTGATTACTGATTTTCCTTTCCTCCTTCAGTCCTTTCTATAATTCATTAATGGGAAAGAAGATGAGGGCTCAGCGTATGAATAGGTCTATATGGTATCTGACATCAGGAAGACATGAATGGCTACTACATCAGAATCCCACTGCTAACCAGCTCAACTCTGAGCAGTACCTATGTTTTCCACTTCGTATGGAAGGAAAAATGGCCTGAGAAGTAGTTCTATGTTAACTTAAGAGCAGCTGAGAATAGATTTTTATACTGAAGAACTTGGAGAGAACCCTACTGGAATATTGTACCATATGTGAAAGTGAGGAAAAATATGTAGACGAATTTCTTAGAATGGAAAGAGCATGAAAATATTTGTGTCCTGTCACATGTCAGGAAGAGTGGTCAGGCTGAGAGGAGAAGCCAAATCTAAAAAAAAAAAAAAAAAAAAAAAAAATTCTGTCCCATGTAAATGCTCATCAGAGGCCATTCATAGTAGAAGAGGCTCTCAAAAATCAGGTAGACAAGATGACTCATTCTGTCAATGTCAGTTAGTGTCTTTCTCCAGGCAACAAACCCAGTATGTGCTTAAAGGGCAGGAGCAGTAGGGACAGTAGCTGTAGGCTCACCAACTTTGTCTAACTCTTATCAAAATTGATCTGACTAGCACTATTTGTAGAGCGGTGCAGGCTTATCAGATTGTGGTTACTGTATTTGTCTATTAATAGTTAAAAATGGACAGGGGAATAGCAGGAGATGCCACAGTGGATCACTTGAGTGACAAACATACTCTTCCCTCCCAGATTATATAGTAGCAACCCTATGTCCTTACAATGATTAGAGTCAATTATCTCTTCTAGTATGTTCACTCTTTTTGTGCCTATCAATCTATTGGCACAAAGATCCTAAAGAGTACCCATGTGCCAGTGGTAGCTTTAAATTTAATTGGACTCTTACTGTGTGAAAGCACACTCCCTTTGAGAATCAAACCTGTAGGGTGTTCTGGGTGGCTCAGCGGTATAGCTCTGCCTTCAGCCCAGGGCGTGATCCTGGAGACCCAGGATCAAGTCCCACGAGTCCCATGTCGGGCTCCCTGCATGGGGCCTGCTGCCTCTGCCTATGTCTCCGCCTCTCTCTCTGTGTTTCTCATGAATAAATAAATAAAATCTTTTAATTAATTAATTAATTAATTTTAAAAAACGACAATCCAGACCTGTAGACACATAGGTCTTTCTTAATCTGTATGTGCTGCTATAACAAAATGTGCTGCTATAACTCACAGACTGAGTTATAAACAACAGAGATTTATTTTTCACAGTTCTAGAAGGTGGAAGTCTAAGATCATGGTGCCATGTTTGGGTGAGAACCCATTCCAGGATGACAGAAAACAGGAAAGAAAGCCCTCTGTAGTCTCTTTTATAAAAGCATAGATCTCATTCATGAGGGTTCTCTCATGACTGAATCACCTCTGAAAGGCCTCACTATCACATTGGGCATAAGGATTTGAACATATGAATTGGGGGGGGGAGGTGTATGCAAACATTCAGACCATAGCAGGGCCTAACATTGCAGAGGTAGAAAGCATGCATTCTCCAAATGAGTCATTAGGAGTAATGGTAGACAGGACCACTCCTGTTTTTATTCCCTGATTCTCTGACCCATATATTTTACTGGAGACAGAATATTATAATGGCATTAGTTTAAGATACATAGTATATCCCAAAGAACATTGTATCCTGAAAGAATGTCATCTCTAAGCTGGTACCATAGCTTCACCTTTGAGAGACCACTCTAATGTTTAATCAGGCTGGCAGGTTCTTGATAATGATGTATGTGATAAGAGCAATGGAGTCCATGATCATATGCTCACTGACCTACCTCCTTTACCAAAAAGTGTCCCTTGATACAAAGTAATCAAACAAACAGGACAGGAGGAGATGGATGTCTCAGCTCTTAGCAGAGAGAGCAAATTTGCTCTTCCTTCACTTTTTGTTCTTTTTGCCTCTAATGGATTACATGATGCCAACCAACATTGGGGACAGCCATCTGCTTTACTTAGTTCACCAACTTAAATGCTAATCCCTTACAGAAACTCCCTCATAGACACACCCAGAAATAATGTTTTACTGGCTACCTGGGCATCCTTTAGTCTAGTCAAGCAGACACGTAAAATTACCTATTACACAAGGTCTTCCAGAGTCCTTATAGCTTCTTGTTTATCAGGTCGGATTAACATGGTATCAACAATATAGGGGACCAACATGACATCCTATGGAATGTTCAAGTGATCCAGGTCCCCTTAGGTCATATCATGAAAAAAGGGCAGGAGAGCTTTTGGACAAGACCATGAATATAATTGGTTCTCCATCTCAGTTAAATTTCAACTGCTTCTGATTCTTCTTTTATGGATATTAAAAGAGATGAATTCATTAGTGTATTCAATACCAGAAGCTGACACAGGAGTTCCCCCTTGGTTAAGTTTGTAGTGGTCCATTATTATTTTTCATGATCTATCCATTTTCTCCAAGAGACAAACTGGTAAAATAAATGGGAGTAAAACAGTTGAACTAATTTCTTCGTCCTCCGCAGGCTGTGTCATGATTTTTAGGTTACTGTGTTGGCAGAAGCTAGGAAATAAATTGGACACAGAGACTTTCTTCTGATATTTTTAGCTTCCTCATGCCACAGAATTGATAGGGGAGGGGGTTGTTATTGTCAGAGAGAGAGGGCTGGCTGCCAGATGTCAAGCTAGTCGATTAAGACAATGAGCTAAACTGAAAACAATTAAGACTTTATTCACTTACTGTGATAGTAGAAGCAAGAGTCAAAACAGGAAAGGTTGACAATTCCCCAGTGTTCCATTTTCCCCATGGAGGGGCACCTGGCAAGTGTCAGATGTATCAGTGCAGAAGTTGGCTGTGTGGGGGGGGACACACCATGTCACTGCTGAGGGAGCTGGAACCAAAAGCTCTTACATCTGGAGGGGTTGTAGTGCGGAAGAGAGCGGGAGAGGCTCAGAATGGAAAAGGATTGAATACTGAGTCAGAGGGGAGAAAAGTGTTCAGGGCCCCCTAATGAAGAGATCTTGGCAGTGGCCCCTAAACAATCTCTTAACTGAGACCTGTCCCAGTAAAGAGGAGTCCAGCTGAAGGCTCCTATATGCAGAAGAGCATGGCTGGCCTGCAGAGAGGTGGGTGTGGAGGTGGGGGGTGGGCTCTGAATCCTGACTACAGCTACCTCCAGAGGCTTCAGTGCCCTGCTATGCACCTTCTCTGGTGTGGGAGAGTAGTTCTTCTGCCCACAGGCCTGCCAGAGAACATCATTGTAATTGTCCATGGTCGGGCCTGAAAGATGACACATAGGATTTTAACCCTGTACTTTCTGGGGAACTGATTACTGGAGAACATTAGTTGCTATTGCATCATGGAACAGGACTATGTCTGGAATCCAGAGCATTTACTTTTAGGGGGTGCACATATCTTTTGGCTTAAATGGCTTAATATTCCATTTTCCAGTAGCCTTATAATGGAAAATTGAGATAATTGAATAAAGACAAGACCACCAAAGGCTCATTCATATGCTACAGAAATGAAGGTGTGGGTCACCCTACCTGGTTAAGATGCCCATCAGACTGATGTGCTGGCAGAGAGCAGGGAATACGGAGTGGGTAGTGGAAGAAGGTAATTACTGTTACCAGCTTAGACTTTGGGCACACACACACAATAGCAGCAATTATACTCAAGTTATATACTTGGCTTTCTCCCTGCTACTTTTCTTGAAAGCCACTCGTGGAGGCCACCGTTTTAAGTTCAGGTGGCAGTATGCTATCATTTAGCAGCTGACAGTACTCCATAGATACTGTTGCTTGAGGGCACAGATTTTTCAAAGGGATGAGGGAGAAAAGGAGATACTGAGGGGCAAAAAAGGTATATTTTGCTGGATATCTTCCATTTGTTTTTTAGCATCCACTTTCCACATCTTTCTACCCTACTCTTTGCTCCTGGAGGCAATTCTCTATGATCTACGTAAAAATTTCCTCTTGCCTTCTGGCTTATGATTGGGTTTGGCAAATGAGAAAACCAGGCAGGAGACGAGATAAGAGGAGAGAAGAGTGAGGTGAAGGGATATATCCTTTCAGCTTTTTTTCCCTGCAGGTTTGCTTAAGTTGGTGGTGACCCTTGACCTAAAGTCACTGCTCCTATCAAGGTCCTGGCTTCTCTCAAGGTGCTGGCTTCTCTCAAGATGGTCACTTTCCCACAATACTCCCTTTGGCTTTCCAGTGGCTGCTATCTCCCCTCATCCTTCGATCATACCACTGGTAACAACTACGCTGTTACTTGTCCCTTGGTACTGACCTACCTGTTATATTTTCCAATACCCTGCCCGCGACTTTGTAAATAGTCCTTCTGCTAAACCTTCTTTGAAATATCCTAAGTAGTGTGAGCCTTCTGTTTTGTGTTGCGACTCTAATTTATAAAATCCACCCCCCACCTCTCCCTTTAAAAATTATTTTGAGCCTGATGTTCTCAAGTCAAAAACTTTGGAGCTATCCGTTAATAGTGATTAATTAATTGTGACTATCCCAAGTTGATTCACTTATGACTCTAGTGCATCATTTACTAAGAGATTTCCTTGCTCCTTCCCTTTAATTAAGTGACCACATGGCTCCAGGGGATATTTCCAAAAGGCAAATTGTAGCAAATCCCTATGCTCCCTAAAATCCCTAGTGGGGATTTCACATATGAAATGATATTCACATTCCTTGGCATTCTTCATCCAGACCATTCTCCAGTCTTTCTGACATGGTTTTCCCCACCCACTCTACCTTCCCATCACACTCAACTCACAGATCCCCCACTGGAAACTCTTAACACAAGTAACTGGCTCTTCTCTCTGCTTTGGAAGCCACTTCCCCTCTTTCATTGCTCAACTCAAGAATCGTCTCTCCCTGTAAATTTCCTTCCAGCATTCTAGCACACTCCTCTTTGCTCCCACAGTATGAGTAAAATTTTATTTTAAAATTTTACGCTTCATTTTAAAACTATTTGACTTCTCTCAATAAACTTAATAGTCTTCAAGGGATAGAAATATCTCTCTGTCTAAAATGTAATTAAGTATTTGGTAACTGTTGGTTTAAATACTTTAATATTTAAAAAATGAGCTATGTGAGGTGCCTGAGTGGCTCAGGTCGTGATCCTGGGATCCTGGGATGGAGTCCTGCAGGGGGCTCTCTGCTCAGCAGGGAGCCTGCTTCTTCCTCTCCCTCTGCCCTCCCCGCCCCCCCACCCAGCCACATGTGCATATTCTTTCTCTCTCTCTCTCTAATGAATAAATAAATCTTTAAAAATAAATAAATAAATGAGCTATGAGTTCTTCAGTGTCTGTGGTCTTCTTCTTTCTTAGGCTTCAGAGAAGCTGGTCTTTTTCTAAATCATCTTCCTTTTGAAGTAAGATCTTCCCTTTCCCCCTCTGATGCAGTTATTTCCTCTGAGTTGTAATTCTTAGTTCTTTTCCCTACAGAAAATCTCCCTCATGAGAGGGAGCAAATCTTCCTCTGAAATTGTCATTGTACGCTAGAGACTTGTAGTAACTTAATTATTTCTGATTCCTGCCAAACTCTCAAGAAATCTTTGAGTAGATAAATTACTAGGTTGGAGTTTTAAGCCACATGCTTATTTTAATATGCAAAAAATTAATTAAAATATCATTTTATTCAATTCCAGAATCTATATAAGGTAAACAGGATTTTTGTATACCATCGCGTATTTCCTATGAATTAACCTAGTCTGCTGCCTTTAAAACCTTAAAAAGTAATAATTGACTTAGTCCAAAATAAAGTCAGGTAGTCGGTTTTAATTTGGTAATCTCTTAAATTACAATGTTCAACATACTTACAGAAACATCCAGAAATCAGTTTGAGTTTTAGTGCAAGTTTTAGTAGCCAGTGGAACTAGAGTTAAGAGTTAAATATTGTTCTGTGGCCCCAGAATTTCAGTTCCAACTGTAAACAAAAATATTAAGAGAATCTGTTGCAAATTATAATACGTGTATTTGGATTCAAAGAAAATTAGTGTATTTTTTCCATCTCTCTCTCTTTTTTTAAAGATCTTATTTATTTATTCATAAACACAGAGAGACAGAGAGACAGAGAGGCAGACAGAGGGAGAAGCAGGCTCCATGCAGAGAGCCCCATGTAGGGCTTGATCCTGGGTCTCCTGGGTCACACCCCGGGCCACAGGCTCACTAAACCGCTATGCCACTGGGGCTGCCCTTCATCTCTCTTTATACACAAAAGACATAAACAAGATTTAAGAAAAGCAATAGGTACAGTGTATAAGAGCTCTTTTGAGAAATTATTTTTCAATTTGCTCTTCGAACAAGCTTCTCAGTACTTCTCTTGTATTTCCATGGACAAGATTAGGAAAGAAGCAAAACAGATGATTCATTATATGTGATTTGGAGTTTGTAGGTTTCACCATAAGATTAATTTGGCTTTTAGTCTGAACAGCTAATGCAAGGGCAACTCTAAATAAGGAAATATACTTACATTAGCATCTTTTCTTTCCATGTGATTTGGAGAAAGTGAAGGAGACTGAAGTACTTGTTGGAATTTGGGGTGGAGGAGGGAATGTCAATTTAACTTGGTGCAATCATTCAACACGAATTCTGTATTGAGAAAACAACATATCCTATCCTACCATTCTATTTCAAATGATATTTAATTGCTTTCTGAATCTCTTCCAACTTCACTTAGTGTTAATTTAGTATGTAACTAAATATATTACCCTAAAATAATTAGGAATGGTACTGTGTCCTCCATAACATATACGGTTTGTATTAGCAGCCTTTGTTCTCAAGAATCTTAAGCAGGAAATTAGACAAAAAAATCTATTTTCTCAGTATGATCTGTTCTCAGCCATATACACAAATATACATGCACACACATACATGGACTTAATTAGCAATAGATTCTTTTTGTCATTTGGGAGACACAGGCTGTTATTTGTTATATAGAATATGGTCCAAGTGCCTTGCCGTGATATACCAGGCCCTCTATGATTTGACTTCTACTTCTCTGGCCTTGCATCCCACACTCCAATTTCACTAATGTGACATGTTTTGTTTTGTTTTCTTACACTAATGTGTTTTTGTTTTTGTTGTGCTACATGCTAAAGTACCCTCCTAACTGAGCCACACTTACTCACATTCCCCGGCTCATCGATTTTTAGTGTGCTGGTTATTTTCTATCTACTTCTTCAGTTCTGCTTCTCGTCCTTTCTCACCCCATTTGTACCCCAGAGGTTGATGTGGGAAGTCTCCTCCATCACCTTGCTCCTCTGAGCTTCAGCTTACAATTAAAGTGGGCCAACTGGAGACACCATTGACTGGAAGAGTAGAGGGAAGGAGGAAGGAGAGGTCTGGATATTTATTTCCTCCACTTCTGCATGGTTTCATCTCTGCTGGTCTGTCATTGGGTAGTGGCTTTACTCTTCTAACCAATGCCGTAGTTCCCACAGCTACATCTGTCACTGGATACTGGAAACAAAACTGGTCTATGGGTTTACTACATCTTCCCACTCTTGCTCATCCTTGGGGACTTCATCATCCTTGTTGGTTCTTTTAACCCTGCCCATGCCTCTGTAAATGGTCTTTACAGTAAACTCTTCTCATTTATACCTTTGAGTGTACCATCTCTCCCTTGCTGGGACTTTAATACAGTTAGCCTCTTCATGACTCCACCTCCTGGGACAGAATTGAATTTCTGGTTCTCACTGAACCCATGGCAGACGTATATAATACAACCTGACATACTTGATTGCACTATTTCCTTAAAAGTTTATTTTCTTCTACAGTCAGGGGTATCTCTGTTGGTATATGTTCCTTGCACATATTTGGTCCTTCTTAAATATTTTTTGAATAAACTGATAAATATTATGAGTGGTCAGTGTGCTTATTAATAATAACATGTTCTTTGAACACATATTATCTCATTTAACCATTACACTAATTCTATGAAGTGGGATTAATGTCTTCCTTTCACAGATGAGGAGAGACTATAAATAATTGGTTCAAGTAACAGTAAATTAAAATGTAAACCTAGGTCTTTCTTTATTCCAAAGCTTATTCTTGTAACCATTATGCTGTAATCCCTGAATAGTGATGAGTTCCTATAGAAACCCACAGAGTTTAGCCAAAGCATTAGATATATTTTTGAGTGGCTTCCTTATATTTTCTAAAATGTTCCAATCTGCATCTTGACCCTTGCTCAGGGACAAACATCTGAGTGTTAACTACATTAACATGATTGTTCAGCAACTGTGAAATGTTAATTTGTGGTATTATGTGTAAGTGTGAATTTTGAAAGACTTAATGGAAAAAAGTTCCATACAATTTATACATTTAACTTCCAATTTTTAGGATTTATTATTTAATTTTACCTGGAAATGCATAATTCCTTTGCCATCATGGGTGAAGTGAAATTGCATCCATTAAGAACTAGCAGAGATCTGGGAAGAGTCATAATCCAGTTGGAATAGATTTCAATCATGAAATCAGAGTAGAAAACCACACCTTTTTTTTTTTTTTTTTTTGAAAACCACACATTTTAAACCCATGCCAATGCAAGGTTATTCCTTGCCCATTTGATAGCTGATACATGGTTTCTGGGGTTCAGACTATATACTAATTTCTTTTGTTACTATTTAAATAAAAATTCTTAAGCCTTTTTACTATAAGCCAGCTGTATATCTGGTTTGTGTCCCACAATGTTTACACACTCTATCAAATAAATCAGCTCAATGTTTAGAATGGCAAGAATAGAAAAGTGTCATGGATGGCTTAGTAGAGGATCATTTCTAGTGCAGTTTTGTTTTGTTTTGTTTTGTTTTGTTTTGTTAGTTCTTATTTAAGTTCTAGTTAACACACAGTCTAGTATTAGTTTCAGGTGTACAATACAGTAATTCAACACTTCCATATAATACCTGGTGCTTATAACAAGTGCACTCCTGAATCCCCATCACCTATTTCCCCCATCTCCTCCCTCTCCTCCCCTCTGGTAACCATCAGTTTGTTCTCTACAGTTAAGAGTCTGTTTCTTTGTTTGCTTGTCTCTTTCTTTTTCCCTCCTTTGCTTGTTTGTTTTGTTTCTTAAAAAATGATGGTTAGATGCCAAAAAGTATGTGGCAATGTCTTAACTGTGTGTTGTCAGGCCTGAGGGCTTCTTCTCTCTTTGTCTAGGGGAGTGTTAATCTTTTCTCCTTTCATGCAACATGCTAGTGCAGATTTTTAAAGAAGAAGAAGAAAAATTAGACATATTTCCTGACTTTCAGGACTTTTAAATGTCTTGATTATGACAATGAAAGCCTTTATTTAGGATTGAATGTAATTATCATGATGCTCAATCAATAATGATTAATGATATAATTACAAACGAGAATCATTCTAAGTACATCTATTTGTTCTTTAACATGTGAGACAATTGGACATTTTAATTTATTTATTAAATGCATATTTATTGAGTATCTACTATAGGCTGGATATTTCTAATGCTTGGGAATCATCAGTGAATAAATAAAAGGTTGCCCTATCCTTGTGGATCTTGTGCATTTTCATGAAAATATGTTCTGTACATATGGACAATTGAAGAGTGCACTTTTCAGAATGAAAACCTACCCTAAATTTTATTCTTTATTTCTAAAAAATTCAAAATAACAGAGAGGAGATCCCTATGAAATAGGTGACACATAATGCATCTGAGTTGTCAGGCATACTTTACACATATTAACTAATTTGGCCTTCACAAAAGCCCTATGACACTACTTTCATTTCCAATTTATAGATGAGGGGACGAGGCAGGGAGAGGTAAAAAAACAAAAACAAAAACCTTGCCAACATCACATAATTTTGCCCCTAGTACAGTTAGGACCTAACTCAGGTCCTTTATCCTCCTGGTCTTTGTTCTAACCCACCACATGATTCTGTTTTGCTGGGACAGACCTTTAGCCAAAGCCTCCCACAGGTTTTGATGTGGATTCAGATTTATAAACTCAGTAAAATATCTTGTTCATTTCAAGAATCCTCCAAATAAGTACTTTCAGAAGGTAATAAGTTACAGTTTCTAAAAGAGCCTGAGTAGAAGTATGTTTCTGGTAGCTTAGTCTGTCAGATCCTGGTTCTATCTTGAAAGCTCTATGGAATCATATCATTCCTCCCTCAAGTGACAAACCCCTTCAATTACTGGGAGGTGGCCATCATTGCCCATCACCTTCTCCAACCCCAGCATTTCTGATGACTTCTTTTTTTAGGTCAAATAACTTCTCCTTCCACAATTATCTAGAAGTAAAAATTAAAACAAACGGAATGATGAAAACTTTAGGTCATTTCTTTCAAAGTCATTTCCAGTGCTGCATTAAAAAGAGAGGGGAAAAAGCAATCCACAAGCACAACAATAAATGAGGTATGCGATTTAATTCTGGATATTACAGGGAGGTTTAATGAAGCAGAGAAGTGGATTTCTGGAGAAGGAGACATTAAAGTCTGGAAAAGAAGTATACCTGTCTGGGGATTAAAAAACAAACAACTTTAAAAGGTCAAGGAATTTAGAAAGGAAGCTCATAAAGGTAACATTTGGACTCCTAAAGTAACTGAAGATGAGAACATTTGTCTGAGAATGGACTTACTGAAATCAAATGCTACCGTAGGAGATAATTTTCATTGAAAAAATAATTTTCAAACTGAGGAGCCAAGGGCTAATTATTAGGGAAGTTGCAGCAGAACTAGATGTGGTTTATATTTCAGATCTTGTAGACAGTAGTTACTTCTTATAAAATAATAGGTATAAAAACACATTAAAAAGTTAAGAATAACTGTATAGCGATTTTATTTTTTGTGTAAAATTTTAATGTAGGTAGACCAAAAATTGTTATCTTTTGTAGCTCATGATAAGACTAAGAAATACTAAATAAAATCTTTTGTTTCAAACTCACCTTAGTAAGGGCTTGAAAAATTACGTGGATAAACCTGAAATCATGGGTGAAAATGGGGCAGAGCTGTGTGTTTAAATATTTTTCAACTATTAAAGAAACAAAAAACCCTCAATAGCACAAGAAACCCCAAGGAGAAGATGGGGCAATCTAATGGTCATCTTCTTCTTCCAAACCTAACCTTAAAAAGTATGTTGTGTCTGAAATGAACTATGGCTCCATAGAATAAGGTGTGAAGCTTTGACTAGATATTGAAAAATGATTGCAATTTAATAAATAATTACTATAATGGATCATTTATTCACAGGCATAGAGACGAATAAAGAAACAAAGAGTCTCTTCAGGTCTGGTTTGTTTTGCTACCATGTGTGTCTCTGAAATGAGAATCAACAAAATCAGCTCATATGGGATGAGTAAAGAGGGAATGGTGTCAGCAAAGTGCTGAGGTCTCCATGGTTTATGGCTTTTCCGAGCACATTAATGCTTTGTACCCCCAATTAACAGCAGCTAAACATGAAGTATGAGAGTTGAAAGCCGAAAGCCATGGGGGAACCCAGTTTTGCAATTTCATACCAAGTTTTCCTCTTGCTCATTTGGCTGTGTGCTCTTAGAAGTACTCATTAAGAGTGATTCTTTCCAGTCTGTGCAATTTACCTTGTCTCTAAGATGTATATCATCCTCAAGCCTTTCACATACCCATGTCCATCAAGCTACTATCACTTTTTCTTAAGGTAACGTTCTACGTATTCTACAGCATTATTTTGTTTATTAAAAACTTGGCATGTCTTTTCAATTGAGCAATGTTTGTAAAAGATTTTTATTGATACCATTGGTTTCCAGACTACCATGTTTTAAGTTTTCTGCTCTTAATGCCATTTCCCCCTATACACCTTGTTTCATTAAGTATGGGGTTTTGTGGGGATCCTTGGATGGCTCAGTGGTTTAGTGCCTGCCTTCAGCCCAGGGCGTGGTCTTGGAGACCTGGGATCGAGTCCCACGTCGGGCTCCCTGCATGGAACCTGCTTCTCCCTCTGCCTGTGTCTCTGCCTCGCTCTCTGTCTCTGTGTCTCTCATGAATAAATAAATAAAATCTTAAAAAAAAAAAAAAAGTATGGGGTTTTGTTACTGGTAGGAGAGTCTGCATTGTGTGAACAGCCGTCTCAGGCCTTGGATTTCCCATGAGAAGTTTTGCTTGGGGATCCGCGCTTGAATAAAGACGTTAGGAGGAAAGTAGCAAGCACAAAGCAGTATATTAAAGCAAAAGTACACTCTCAAGGTGGGAGAGCAAGCAGTCCACAAGGTGGAACGGCCCCTCCCCCCTGTTTGTTTTGGGATTGGATATTACAGGTTTTCTCTGGGCTGGGAGGAGCTGTCACTATAGTGGGGTGGTTTCTAATGGAGGCTGCTGTCAAGTGTGAGGAAATTCCTCCCACATGTTGGGAAGGGGAGTAGTTTTTTACCCTACAAGCTTGTGCTGGAATCCTCAGGAGCAACCTTTCTCCGTGTGATGAGGGGATGAGGGGGAATCGGAAAGGGTATACCCGCAAGGCAAATGAATTCAGGAATTTTAATGAATTCAGGAGTTACCCTGGAGCAGAAGTGGAAGAGGAAAACACAAGCTCTGCACCAGTGGCCCTTGATCACTCAACTCAGAGGTCTTGGAAGCCACAAGGTCAAGATGTCTTGCCCCCTGAGGGGGTTGAGGGGGCTTTTAATGTGTAGCTTATTCATCATCCTTGCCTCCAGCTCAGGTCTCTATTATTCCCCTTCAGGGATCTGGAGCTTTGCTCCTGGGCTTTCCTTCCACTGCTATTGTCTAACTTCTATCTAACAGTTTTAAAGGATGTGAGGTTTTTCAGGAAATGCCTTTTAATATTGTGTCTTCACATGGTCTCCCTCTTTATACGTCTGTCCTAATCTCCTCTTGTAAGAACGCCAGTCTTGGTTTAGGTCCCACCCATAATGACCTCACTTTACCTTACCTATCTCTTTAAAGGCCCCATCCCCAAATACAGTCACATTCTGAGGTATTAAGGATGATGATTTCAACATGCGAATTTTGGAAGGACATAATCAGCCCATAACCATACACATATCTATAGATATTTTTTAATAGTAAAATAATTATAAATTCACAGGTAATTGCAGAAATAGTGTGGAGGGTCTAGTTTCTGATTTCACCCAGTTTCTCCTGATGGTTATATTTTAGATAACTGTAGTATAATATCAAAATTTAAAAATGGACATTGGTAAAATGGGTTTTGTAGCTGGACACCATTTTGCCGCATGTGTTGTTCATGTAACCACCACCCAATCAAGGCACAGAACCATTCTATCAACACAAAGCTCTCCCTCCTGCTACCCTTTATAGTTACACCCCTTACCTTGCACCTTCCTCATGTGACCTCTAATCACTGGCAACCACTAACTGCTTTTCTATCTTTATAATTATATTGTTTGGGGAATGTTAGATGAATGGAATCAAATATCACTCGACCTTTTGAAACTTGATTTTTTTCCTTCAGAGGTCCATCTAAGTTTTTGGGTGTATCAATAGTTCATCCTTTTTTATTCCTATGTAATATTCCATGATGTGGATGGGCCACTCTTTGTTTAACCATTCAGGATTGAGGGACATTTTGGTTGTTTCCAGTTTTGAAAAATTACAAATAAAGCTGCTATGAACATTAGTGTACAGGATTTTGTATGGACATAAACTTTCATTTCTCTGGGATAATTTCCAAGTAATGTGATATTATTTCAAATATAAGCATGGAGAGAAATGGTATCATATAACACTGCAATGAATAGAGTGATTGTCATATTCATGAATCTGCTATTACTCCAAATGGCATTTACTCTGTATGCTTCTGATATTTGATTCTACCCACCAAAATTTCTTTATTTTTTTCTTTTTGTGAAATTCACATTGTTGTCTTCCATCACTCTTTCAAAGCTATGTCTGGTGATTAATATGCTTGCATGCTTACACCAGAGATTCTCAGGGCGGAGTCTAGGGACTCAACGAGAGTTTCAACAATCCTTTCAGGGCATCTGTGAGATCAAACAATTTTTATAATAATTTGAAGATTTATTGGTCTTTTCATTCTCATTCTTTCTGGAAGCTACAGGATATGTGGTGATATTATTACTAATGGAATGAGTGCTTGTGTGGTAAAATTTTCTGTTTTAATTCTTATATTAGATAGATAGATGATACAGATATAAATATAACCTACATAGACAAAAGCTTTTGGAGATCCTTAGTAATGTTAATGGTGTAAAGTGGTTCTGAGACCAAATAGTTTGAGACTCGTTAGTTTCCATTATTTGTGTTATTTCTGGTTGTTCTGTATACCTTATTAGACCATAAGCTCTTCAATGGCCGAAAGGATATTTTTGAATTCTTTATAATTGTCAGTAGTGCCTAGAACAGTGATATGGGAACACAGTAAGTGGTGATAAACTGATGATCAAATGGAGATATGAGAACCAGGCAATTATCTTGCTTTTTCTGGGACACATTTATGAAATACAGTTTAAGAAAGAAATGCCTACATAAGCCATGAGACAACTTTCATCCATAGTTTTCAGAGAGAGACTTTATGGTTCTATTTGAAACAGGGCCTTGGCACACCTCTGAGATGGGTCACAAGTAGATTTATTTGGGTGGTGGGAGAGAATTGAGGTGGTTTATCATTAATCATTTGCCAAAATATCATCCTCTGTGGAGGATTAATAATAGTGTAATTTTGAATAGTTTCCTACCCAGCTATCCTTGCCACATACCCATTCACCAGGAAGAAACCATTTTTCATAAAAATAGATTAAAGGTTTTTGCTGTGCTTTCAAGGAGTAGAATAACACCTTTTCCGGGCAGCCCTGGTGGCGCAGCGGTTTAGCGCCACCTGCAGCCTAGGGTGTGATCCTGGAGACCTGGGATCGACCCCCACATTGGGCTCCCTACATGGAGCCTGCTTCTCCCTCTGTGTCTCTGCCCTGCCCCACCCCCGAATAAATAAATAAGTCTTTTAAAAAAAACAAAACACCTTTTCCTTCTCAAGACTCCTATAGACTGTCCTTTTAATATGAAAAGACACAAGTAGAATCACTATATTGTACACCTGAAACTAATGTAACACTGTATGATAACTATACCAGAATTAAAATTAAGAAAGACACCATTAAATATACAGTAATTTAGCTCTTATTTTGCACCAGGTATTGTACTTTTTAAAAAAATATGAAAATGAAAGCCATGATTCTTATCATAAATTGATTCACAGTTTAATACTGATTTAATTTTTGAGTCCCCAAATGAAATTTTAAGCTCCTTCATATGCTCTGGTCCTACCCTCAAAGGAAAGTGTTTAGTGTTGATCCTGGGACACTCACTTTTTTCCTAATCTGACTAAAAAGTAGGCTCCAGTACTCTTATCCTCCCAAACAATCTTATTTGTAAATAACAAAATGGCAGAACAATTCTAAATAAGAGCATTTGGACAAGCCTATTCTAGGTACTAAGATAATGTTTCTACCAACCAAAGATACATGAACTAATAAGACATTTATGGTCTTGGCCTATTTGAAAGCTACAATTTGACAAAGCAGTCTGTTTTTCATTATTTAAAATGTTTTCTTTTTGTTGTTGTTTTTTACAAAGAGAATAATATATTTATGTATGGTTTTTAAAATGCTGTATTTCCAATTCTGCAACTGGGGGCCCAAGTGGAAAGGCTAGTCTGACAATCTTCACTTGACCTCTATAATATAGAATGTTTCTTCTTTATTGTATGACTTAGTTCTTTTCATTTCTTTGCAATCCATGTATGGCCCATCTCCTTTCTCCTGCTACAGTTCTTGCTTTTTAATTAGGTCAGTGCATGCTAATGCACAGCTGATTGTAGGGGAATATTTGAGGTTTTATTTTAACTGCAATACAATAGTCTTGTGCTAAATATTTGCAAAGGTCAAAATTTTTACCTGGAAAAGGCACATCTATGGAGAATGAAGGATATGTTGAGTAGCTTTTCATATAACTAGCACTTGGTAGGTACTTGATAAATATGTGTCTGGTGATTGGAATGGGAACATACTTTGAAATTCTCTTATGATACTGTTGTCAATTCATTCAGTTATATATGTATTGTGTACATTTTTTTGTGCCAGGAACAGTGTATGGGATTAAAAAATTAGTAGAATGTGTTTGCCTTCAAATATTCCAGAGTCCAGGAGAGGAGACCTAGTTCTTCTAAGCAGATAATTTCAATATACTATGATACTAAATGAGAGTGGTATGCATAAATACTCTGGGAACAAAAATTGGAGGCTACCTAACCCAAATTCAAGGGGTCAAGGATGGCTTCAAAGATGAATTAATCCCTATCTGAGTAACGAAGGAATTCATATCAGCTATTGAGGGGAATAGGGAGGAGGGGCAGTGTAGGTGTAAAGAAAGCAGGAGTAAAGGCCCAGAGAGGTGGGCAGTAGAAGCATCAGTGAGGACTGGGGAAGGACTACCTAGAGATGGGAGGGCCAGTGAGGATCCTTAGGAGGCTGAAAGTCCATTTCATTGGTCCAGGATAGGAATATAAGGGTAATGACAAGAAAGGGACAGACAAGACTTACTTTCTTCTCTGCTATTCTTCACCCTTGAGAGGGACGGCAACACTTGTAGTTGACCTTAGGGATGGCTATTAATCCCCTGGGGTCATGGAAAAAGAACAGTATTCATAGGAAGTGTTAAGTGACACACTTGAACCCCTTGGGGCATGGGGCTGTGCTCCTAATATAGAAGCCATAGTTACATCAAAATCAAAGATCCCACTGAAATGCTCCTCTTCCATGGGGGGATCTCCCTTTTTGGACTGCTTTCCTTTTGGATTGTCTTCTTCTGGTGGTTGCTTTCTGCTGTTTCCTGCCATGTTATTCTATCCTGCCTGTTATTCTATCATGCTTCTAGGATAGTAAGGAGTACTCCAGCAAAACATCTATCCCAACGTAGCAACTTGTGTGGAGCTTAGGGAAAAGGGGGTGGAATAATCTGCTTAAACTTTTTAGGGGTGCCTGGCTGGCTCATTAGTGGAACATGCAAATCTTGGTCTTGGAGTGGTGAGTTTGAACTCCATGTTGAATGTAGATTACTAAAAAGAAAAATCTTTTTAAAAAACTTCCTTTTAATCTACTCCTAAATATAGATGGACAAACTGATCCTCCAATATGGTTTGGCCAAAATCACCATGTAAGGGAGTCAATGAATGTTTGGGACCTTGCTAGTAATAATGAGTGTATAACAACGTCTTATTTCCCCATCCTATGTTCCAGACACTCTTGAAAGAAATAAGCAAATTTTCCCTTTACCCATAAAGGTAAATTCTCCTTACCCATAGGAGGATTATCCAGGCCTTTGTTCATTTGGGGAGCCAGAAAGATGGTAAAAGAGGTCTTGCAATTTGCACAGTAACAAGGTCTAAGGAGTGGATATGTGATTATATGATTTAAGTGAGGGAGAAGTAAAGGTCATGGAGCTGAGAAGGTCAGGAAGCTCTATCATATCAGGATGCTGAATGGGTTTCCCTTATGTAGGAGCGAGGGCGGAGATGAAATCTAAGTTCTAATTCCTGGAGTCCTCAATAGATTTGTCAGAATAATCTTGTTAGAGTGCTGAGAAATGTTAGGGGGTGCCTGGGTGGCTCAGTTGGTTAAGCATATACCCTCATCAGAGGTCATGATCTTGGGGTCCTAGGATTGAGCCCTGAGACGGGTTCTCTGCTCAGAGAGGAGTTTGCTTCTCCCTCTCCTGCCACTCTCCCTGTTCGTGCTTTCTCTCTTTCTTGCTGTCTCTCAATAAATAAATAAAATATTTTTTTTAAAAAAAGAAATGTTAGAGAACAGTGAAATGCAAAGTGTGAACTCTAGAAGAAAAAGTTTTTCTTAAGGCATGAATGTGGAAGAAGAATATCTGAATGTAGCGAGTATACATTTGTTTGCTAACACTACCATCACAAAGTACCACAGACTGAGTGGCTTGAAGAAGAAAACTACTATCTCACGGTTCTGGAGGCTAGAAGTCCAAGATCAAGGTGTCAATAGAGCAGTTCCTTTTGAGGGCTGTGAAGAAGGTTCTGTATCATGCTCTTTAGCTTCCAAGGGTTTACTGGCAATCTTTGGTCAATTCCTTGGCTTGTAGAAGCATCACTCTGATCGCTCCCTAGACCTTCATGTGGCATTCTAGGTGTGTGTGTGTGTGTGTCCAAATTCCCCCCTTTTCTTTTTTAAATATTTATTTATTTATTTGAAAGAGAGAGAGAGAGAGAGAGAAGCACATGCAAGCAGGGAAAGGGGCAGAGGGAGGAATAGAGAGACTCCTCAAGCAGACTCCATGCTGAGGGCAGAGCCCAATGCAGGGCTAGATCCCAGGAACCTGAGATCATGACCTGAGCCAAATAAATCAACAGTTGGCCCCTTAACCGACAAAGCCACTCAGGCAGCCCTCCATTTCCCCTTTTTATAAGGATATTGGTCATATTGAATTAATGCTCACCTTAATGACCTCATCTTAACTAATTATATCTGCAATGACTCCATTTCCAAGTAAGGTCACATTCTGAGGTACTAGGGGTTAAGACTTCAATATATCTCTTTGGAGTGACACAGTTCAACCATAAAACCATCTTGATGTATTTAAAAACTTAACTATGACAGTAAAAATACTGTCATTGGCAATTGTTAGAATTAATGACTTTTTTTTCGGAGACATGACCATAAACTCGATTATTTGAACATTGACTTGCAGGCTGAACTAGCATCATTCATCTGTAATCTATCCATACACTCACCTCTGTGTTCAGCCCATGTATTTTGTCCACCTACAATGTGAGCTTGTGATAAATAAGACATGGTTCAAATTCCTGAGAAATGCACAATCATAAGGAGGAAACAGATATGTAAATAATCACAGGATACCTTGTAACAAGTGCTGTGATAGAAGCTACTTCCTCATCAATACATTATCTTTTTTTAAGGATTTTATTTATTTATTTGAGAGAGAGAGAGCATGAGTAGGGAAGAGAGGGAGAGAGAGAAGCAGATTCCTGACATGGGGCTCCATCGCAGGACCCTGGGATCATGACCTCAGGGGAAGGCAGATGCTTAACCACCTGAGCCACCTAGGCATCCCACTATGTTCATCTTCTAAGAAACTAGTTAAACCTGCAGTTTGAAACTTACTGATGGAAGTTGTAGCTCAGTTAGAGCATGGGCCATGGAGGCATTTCTACAAGGCTATTCAAATTCTGTGTAGCTAAATTTTCCTTTGTGTTATTTTAAAACTGGAGAATCTGTTAAAAGAGCATATTCACTGTGTCTGAATGCCTGACTATTTTGTTGATGCAACATTATTCAGATTTAGATATGATTACAAGTTGCCATGAATGTATGTATATTTAGGGTTTCTCAACTTTGGCTTTATTGACTCTTTGGGCTGAATATATATTTTTTTAATTGTAGGGGGCTGTCCTGTGCATTTGTAGGCTATAAAATAGCCTACATCCCTATAGGCTATAAAATAGCAGCATCTCTATAGGATATAGAGCATATATGAAGCCAGAGGCATCCCTGGCCTCTATACACTAGAAGCCAGTAGTATCTCCCTCAACCCTGTTTGTGACAACTGTACAATATTGTTGCAGTTGAGAACCACTAATGTATACTTGAATGTCACGAACCCATCACAACTTACCTATTTTAATGTGTGCAATATTGATCTGGTTTCCTAGTCAATCCCACATCTCAAGTTTAAGCAAGTAGATCTACTTCAGTCACTTATTAGTTTTTTGGAGGGGGGGATTGGGAGGTGAATAGCTTACTCTAAAAGCTTAAGAAATTGTACTAGTACCTAGCAAATTGGGCTAGTAACTCTAAGCTGGCTAACTCTCTGTGTGATGGACTAACATTTTAGTACAGGGAACCAAGCAATGAAGGAAAGCAAGAAAGGAAGGAGACAAATTAGACCAGAATGGTTTCAGTGCTTGTCATCTTAACTGTAGGGACAGTTGTTGGAGCTTGTAGGGGTTGAATGAATTGAGTAGGAAGAGCTCAGTCTATTGGCCATTCCCTCCTCAGGGGCCAATTTCCTCCCCCTTGCACCACTGCCAATATTCTATCAGCTTAATATTGAGTTCTTAAAAGGGTGTTCTTGTACTCTTGATGCCTCAGGTCTTTCCACTTCCCACCATGAATTACTGAAGTCAGGGATATGAACATTAGACTATCAACCCTCCCCAGTCCCACTTATGCATTCCTATAAAAATATTAGCCATTGAGGTATCTGGTCGGCTCAGTTAGTAGAGCATGCAACTCTTGATCTCAAGGGTTATGAATTCAAGCCCCACATTGAGTGTAGAACTCACTAAAAATAAAAAATAAAGAAAAGAAAAGAAAGAAAAGAGAAGGAAAAGAAAGAGAGAGAGAAAAAAAAGAAAGATGTGAGACATCTCTAGCTTTAGAATTGAGAAGATCTAGCTTGACCATCAGAACTTGACTGATTTGCTGACAACAGCCCTGGCACAAATAGTTTTAAGCAGCAGTTATTTTACTGAGCTGAACTTTCTTAACATATCAGATCATTACTCTTAAGTACAAATACGTAGTCTTAGTGAAGTAACGGGGCATAGCCTGTATTGGATTTTGATAGTTCTGGCATTTGGTTCAGCAGTAGCTTGACCCTGAGTTAATTAGACTGACAATTCCTGCTGGCTGTTTAATCAAAATACTGCAACTTTCAACTTCATCAGTAATTTAGTTCATTTGTCTTTATTATGATTCCATGATTATCTCTGGTTGGAAGGCTAGTATTTTTGATCATTGTAATATTAGTCATGAATGGCAATAATAATGTCTGTGTAAAGAAATAGGCATTTGTATATCTACAATAACATGATGGACTTTAAAAATAATTTTTTTGAAGTAAAAAAGATAGCAATTGTTTCTCTAACACTCCAACTATCTTTCCTATGTTTTGATCATTTATTTATTTTTAAAATATTTTATTTATTTACTTGAGAGAAAGAGAACGAGCATGAGTAGGGAGTAGAGGCAGAGAGAGAGGGAGAAACAGAATCCCCAATGAACAGGAAGCCCAAAGCGGAACTTGATCTCAGGACCCTAAGGTCACGACCTGAGCCAAAGACAGACACTTAACTGCCTGAGCCACCCAGGTGTCCCTGTTCTGATAATCTAAATTTAATATCTGTGTTAGTCCATCACACAGATAGTTAACCATCCATGATAAGAAAACATTCAATCCAAGAGAAGAAAACACAGTTTCTTCCCCAAAATAGTTTTAATACTTAAAAATATTTTAGAGATAACATCACAAGAAGTCTAAGAATAAGGGTCCCTGGATGGCTCAGTTGGTAGATCATGTGACTCTTGATCTCAGGGTCATGAGTTCAAGCCCCATGCTGGGCATAGAACTTATTTAAAAGAAAAAGTACAGGAAGTTTTTAAAAAGGTACTCCTCCGATCTACTTCCTTAACAAATCACTTATATTTTCCATGTTTTTTTCCAATCTTGTTTGCATGCATAACCAATTTTATACAGTTGCAATTACAGTGTGGATTCAATTTTGTATTCTGCCTTTTTCACTTAGCATTATTCTTCCATAATAATTTAAAGAGAGTTTTATTTACGGTTATTTCAAATGTAGAGAATATAATTTTCTAAACTGTACTTAAGTGCTCGATTTAAATATTTTAATGGCCAACCCAAATCATCAAATGTATTCTAGATAGGGGTGCATTATAGTTAATGCTTAATATTGCAGGAAGCAACTTGCATATACATTAGATTAAAGTCAAATGTTATATGCAAGTGGAAATGAGGACATTAAAGGCTGGTCGTCTTTATGTATTTGGACAGTTTTCTACAGTCAGATGTACTTCTAGAATTGGTTAGTCTGGCTGCTAAATTTTCATGCCCTGAACTAATTCAGCCAGTTGTAAAATTGTACCTTTCTGCAGATGACTTAACATGTGCACCTCATTTATACTTGAACTTGGTATGATTCAGATAGCATTATCCTAAATGATGTTAAGAAATTGTTCATTTTCTGTGTCAGCGAAAAATGAGGAAAGGCCAACTACATTTCGCCTGAAGAGAGTCATGTCAGAACTGACATCTTGGCAGATACAAAAATGCAAGTAAGATATTTTAACAGGGCATACTAAAACTAATGAACTGAAGACCAATATACACTTCTACATTTTATTAAAGTGGTATTACTGAATTTACAAATGTTAAAAGACATGCTTTATTAGTTGCTATAGGAGTCACGTTTCATTTTAGTTTATCAGTTAAATAATAAATTTGCTTTCCTTTTGTGCAATTTTTAACCCTTATTCTAAAATGTGGTTTGAGAAGATGGATTGTAATAGTTAATTGTTCTAATATAAAATAGCACAGGGAAAATTGACTATATATTACAGAAACAAAATCTGAACAATACATTTTTTGCTTGACAAAGTAAAATAAAAGTAAAAGTAAAAGTAGTGAGGTCTTTCCTAAGCCAAATTGTGCTTTAATTTAAAAAGCTAATATGATACTTGGATCTTTTAAAATTAGTGAATTATTTGCAAGAGCTGAAGAAGATTATTTCCACTTAATTCACTTTCTGTTAGGCCCTTATTAACATATGGTGTCCAATTTTAATTTCTATATTTTTAGGGTGTTTTTAATTTTTTTTATCCAGAGAATTTAGGGAAGAGCAGCACAACTGATAAAAAGTATGTCAATTGAAAGATTACATTTTATTGGGCTTTTCCTGGTCTCATTCCTATCCACTCTAGGTCCTACTGCATTTTATTCACTTGTAGGATGGACATATCTGTTACAGTGGTAGTTCTCTCCTATATCAAAGCACTACCCAGCCAAGACTAGAACAGTGCTTCTTGAGCTGTATAGTCCCCAGACCAGCAGCATGAAGAAATGTTAGAAATATATTTCAGATCTCATCCTAGAACAGCAAAATTAGAAACTCTGGGGGTAGGACTCAATCTGTGTTTCCTCAAAACTTCTAGGTGATTTGATACACTCAGTTTTGGGAATAGCTAATAAAGGACTGAATTCTACAGCTATTAGGTGAGTACTTTTGAGAAAGAAATTGGAGGCTACTGATACACTGATGGATCAACTGTTCAATTCACTTTATGTGGCATACAGCATTTCTAGGAACAAGGTATCAAGAATGGGAAAAGAATAAATGGTATTTAAATTAATTTCCCATTACTGTCATATCAAATTACCACAAATTTATTATCTTACAGTTCTGGAGGTCAGAGTACCAAATATGCTTCACTGGGCCAAAATCAAGAGGTCGGCAGAGTTGTGTTCCTACAGGAAGCTCAAGGGAGCCTTGACTCTTCCACGCTATAGAAGTTGTCTGCATTTCTTGGCTTGCATCCCTTTCCTTCATTTTCAAAGCTAGCAGTTCTCTGACTCTTATTCTCTTGCTTCCTTCTTTCAGTTCTAAAGACCCTTGTGGCCATATTGGGCCCCACCCAGCTAATCCAGGGTCATGTCCCCACCTCAATATCCTTAGTGTAATCATATCTACAAAGTCCCTTTTGCTATGAGAGGTACCATATTCACATATTCTAAAAATTAGGATGTGTGTGTCTTTGGGGGACCATTATTCTACCTACTATAACATTCATCAGGTGGAATAAAACACCAAGCAACTCATGTCTTAAAAATGATGACTTCAGAATGTCAAAGCAATTGCTTGAGGAGTAACAAAAAGCAGCAATTACAGAGAGCTAGACAAAAGGAAAGTCTTTAAGACCTATTAAAAATCCATTAGAAATGAAACATTTTATGTGGTCAGTGATAAAAGAGATAGATACTTATACCTATTATATTTATGATGACTGAAACTACAGAGTAAGGCTCAGTTCTATGAAGGGATGGACAGTCCCACTTCTGGGCGACACTAGCTGGGATTATTTGAGGGGTGTGGGAAGACCCCTCTAATGTAAAATACCTCTATAACAACATTATTGAGCTCTAGATCCAGACATGTTTATCTTTAAAGTAGAGAAACATCTAGAAAGGGCCATTTCTAATTAAGACCTGAGCCAGTTCTTTGCTTCAACATAATTTTTATGTGAAATTCAGTTAAAATGGACTTGATTGATTGCCTGGAAGAACGATAGCCACAAACAGGAAAGTTTGAGGCACTATTTACTAACAATATGAGGCTTAGTTTTCTTTTCTGTAAGATCCAGTTAATTATTCTTACATCATAAAATTATCATGTGAGCTAAAAGATAGAAAACATCTGAAAACATCTGAAACACTTATCCCAAAGCTTGGAACACAGTGAATTGTTCAGTAAGTGCTAGCTGTATTTATTAGTGCATTATCTTCATTATTATTATTTTTATAAATCTAATCCTGTTTGAGGATGATAAAAGGGAATGCTATTGCCTTCCTTTGCTGTGTTGTTGGTGATGGATTTCAGAGGCTGGATGTATGCAAAAGTTTATATTTAGCAGTACCTTGGACAGCTATATTTTTCTCCTCCAACCTACTTCCTGAATCTCAATGAGTATTGAAGAGGTGAGGGAGAAGAGCTCCAAGAATAAGGAAGACAGAAGATTCAGAAATAGAGGTAGGGATGGATACCCTTGAGTTACAGTTTTCCTCCACAGTTTTGCCAAGGGTCAAAGTAGAATATCCACTAGCATGCGAAGGCGTTCATCTCAGGCATTGTCTTTGCACAGTGTCTGCCATACACTTAAGTGCTCAATAAATGGTTTTTTGAGTGAATCAGTTCTGTCCCTTCCTCAGGAGCCTCACTGTATTCTCAGGTCTTAGGTTCCTTATGGCTACACTGAAAAATGAGGTGACCCCAACTTCTGCTTTCAAGTCCCTGGGACTAAATATCAAGGCCACTTTCTTAGCGAAGTGTCCAAAGATCTCCTTGGTTTACACACTTCCTTTAGATTATTGGCATCTCTTTTTACCACTTTAAACATGACTCTCTTTGTATGCTCTACTGTAAGCTCATTGAAAACAAGTGCCATATTTTATTCATCTTCTTTTTTTTTATTCATCTTCTTATTTCTAAACCTTAGCCCAAAGCCTGGACCAGAGTATGTGTTTAATTAATATTTGAACAATTTCAGTACAGTTTTAGTGTTAAAAGTTTAGACTACAGTGATGAAACAACCATTATTATGGATTATAAAGTCCACAGAACTGGGGCTGTGTGTTGATTAGTGGTGGTGACAAAGGTTAACAAGTAGAGAGAAGGGGTTTTAAAAGAAAAGAGGCAGAGAAAAAGTTTGTATATGAATATGGAATGATTTTTCCTTTCCTATGGAATGTCAAAGAACATACACTGGAAGGAGAGTAATGGAGGGGTCATGAGAAAGACTGTTCAAGGCTGTCTGTCTTCTCAAAACCAGAATTTCTTTATTTTTACTCCTCTTCCTTTCCTTCCTTCTTGTATTACATGTGCTGCTCTTTCAAGAAAGATTTCTCCACATGTGATATCATCTTGGTCTCTCCTGTCTTCTTGTCCCATTGATTACATACTTCTTTTTTCCATGTCAATCTTCTTTTTCTTCTTGATCTTTCTGCTTTCAACAAATATACCCAAGGCTTCCTTACTCTACAATTAGCCCTTCCTTTGTCCTTATTACCTCCTTTGAGCTTTGTTCTTATTTTATTTTATTTTTTGTAAGCTCCATGCCCAATGTGGGGCTTGAACACATGACCCTGAGATTGAGAGTTGCATGCTCTACTGACTGAGCCAGCCAGGCACCCTCGGACTTTGCTCTTAATTTTTGTTTCTCCTTCATTGTTAATCAGGTCATCTACATTCTTGCCTCTGTTTCTTCACCACTTAATGTGTCCAGTTTGGTGGCATTGCTGTGCTGAAACTGCTCACTGATCACCATCAGTGATCTCCTAGTCACAAAGCACATTATAATTTCTTAGTCTTCAATCCATTAAACCTCTCTGAAGCATTTCATGCTTTTTGCCAAAGTATGACAATCAGCATTTCTATCTAGAAATGCTCTCTATATTAATTAGCTGATTCATTAAACAAACATCTGAGTGGCTCCTATATACCAGCACTATCCCCGAGCAAAAAACAGATTAGGTCCTTTACCCTGGTGGAGGTTAAAGTTTAATTGGGGAGTGAGACAGTTAATTGATCAATAGGTGACATAACATCGCGGTTATAAAACGGGCTACCAAGGAATTCTCCAAAACGAAGATGTGATGTTGTCAGGGAGGGCAGGAAAAGCTGCTCTGGTGGAAGGTTGTTTAAGTTGGGACTTGGGGATTGTGCAGGAACTGACCAGCTTAAGGGAAGAATGGAAGAGTGTTTATGCAAGGGGGTGCAGCATGTTTCACTGAGTATTGTAGGACGAGATGTGAAGTTTTGGAGAGATTGGAAAAAAAAAGGCTTTTTGGTTAGAGTGGAGAGTGCCAGGAGGTGCCTATGTGGGTTCCATGAGGGAGATGTCATAGGAGCTGGGTCCCTATGTTAAGGAGTGAAGCAATAGGAAGCTACTGAAGAGTTTTAAGGAGATAGATGGCAAAATCAGATGCATGTTTTGAAAAGGTTGTTCTGGTTGTAGCATAAGACCCTGGGGTGGGACAGAATAGATGAAGCTTAACAGTGAGGAGGCTGCTGCACAGTACAGGCAAGAGATGACGGTAGCTAGTACTGAAGAAGCAGTGGTGATGGATGCAGAAAAGTAATTGATTTAACAGATCTTGGTATACAAAGGCAATCAAGAAAAATTAATGTTCCTTCTATTTATTGGTAAATATCTTCAATAGTCAGACTACCCTGTGGCGTTATTTGTGCACAACTACATTCCCCTCCTTGACATTTCACCCTGATCTGATTTGCTCACTTCAGCGTGCTCCCCTGTCCTTATCTCTCTCACAGCATTTATCACACTGCACTACCTTTCTTGGTTTGCTTGTCTGTCTCCTCCAATAAAATGTGGGCTCCTGAAATATGGATGGTGTGTTACACCAGTTGTTCTCAAACTTGATGTGCATAAGAATCACACGGGGATTTTGTTAAAATGCATATTTGATTCATTAGGTGTGGAGTGGGGCCTGAAATGATTAATTTCTAAGAAAACCTCAGATGATGCCAATGCTGCTGGCCTGGAGGGACCACTTTGGGTAGAAAACTCTTTATACAAAATTTTATCCCCCGTATGTAGTAGAGTTCCTGGTACATAACAGATTTTTGGCAAACGCTGATTGAATGAACAGTCTACTCTACTTTTCCAAACTCCTCTGCTAATATTTTCCTTCCTGTACCTAAATCTCAAAGCACTGCCAGAGCATAACCCCATATTCCCAGTTTCCAGATCATTTTCCTCATTTACTTGGAGAGACAGCTCACCTTTAGCTCAAGTTGAAAACAATTTCACAAATCCATCTTAACTACCATATGCTCTAAAGGTTTTTTCACTTATCCCCATTTCTCCTTCTCCACCCGATTTCACTTCCCTATAAAGATAGAAAACAGGCATATCTGTTTTTCTATCTTTCTTACTTACTGTCATGTTATGTTTGCCTTGTTCAAATCTTGTTTTAATTTCCATCCTAACCCAGCTCCTCCAGGCTACATATGCCTCAGGGGGGAGGGAGTCTAAAGCTTTTATCCTCTAATTAACTATGTTTGCAATAGTGTCCAGTAAGTATTCATAGGACAAAGGAATCAGTGAATGTGGCCGAATGAGTCAAGGCATAACTTTGTGCAAAGAGATAGGACCTCAGCTTCCCTTCTTGAATTCTTATATAGGGGATAGCTTGGGGGAATTTTTAACTAGCACATGTATCTTTCAGAATCTAGGTAGGTCAGTGGGTAACAAGGCAATTTAGATAAATTTAGATAAAGAAGAGTAAGTGGCAAGTTTTATCAATAATATGGAGGATTTTTGCTCTTTGGATATTTAAGGGGTGGGGATGGAGTAAGTATGTCATAGTGTCAAACTTGTGTTTTGTTGGCTGTTCCTCCTGCTACTCAGGGTATATAATCACCCTGAATCATCTTGACACCTGTTTTTGTGAAAGTTTTCCATGTGAATGTAAAAACTAGTGTTCCAGAAGCTGGTTAAGTCTTTTGATCTGCAGTCATCTAACTGAAGGTCAGGGGATTTGAGAGTCCCCTGAATAAAGTGACTTTGTTCCTTAGGAAATAAGTAGGAGCTAAATACAAATTTAATCTCAGAACATACCAACATACATGTTGTATATAAATTGAGAGTATGCTTCTAAAATAACAAATAATTTTATCTACCCTGACTTTTATTTTGCTTTATATAAATAAAAGATAGATGGTCCAAATTTTAAAAAAGAAAAATAGTCTACCACTGACTTATTTCATGACTGTGTTCATGAAAAATAGGCTACCTTTTGCCCATTTGAAACTTAGACATGCACAGTTGTTGATACCTGAGCAAGGTGAGGTATTGTTTGCTTCGGTAGATCAAACAGTGTCTCTTCAACCCTTTTTTTACATTATTAATTTGACTGCCATTTAAACAAATAAATGAAAGGAAAATTTTCTTAAGGTTAGATTTATCACAATTTCTGAATTAGTGGGATCTAATTTAAAGGGTTTTCCACCTTTGTCTACCACCTACCTCTTCCAGTTTGGTTTTCCATGCTCGTATCACTAACCAGATAAGCTAGATGAGATCAGATCTGTACACAAGTAATATAATTTATAAACACTTAATATGACTCTTTCACCTTTGTCTCCAGAGACAGTATTCAAAGAAAAATTGAGAGTGGATAAATAATCAGATCATTTATTTATTTTATTTGAAATAGAAGAGAGTATTTACTTCATCCTCTCCATTAAGACAAAAAAAAAAAAGTTGAGTCATAGCAATCAAGACTTGCCAATGTTTTGAAAAATGCATCTATCAAAACATTAAACTGAGTAGGGTTCAAAGCATTGAGAAATGCTCGCAGGCAGGCAGGCAGGCAGGAGGCTGGCTAGATGGCAAGAGGATGGAGATTTATGCTGTGTTAAACCAAACAGGGTACTTTGGGCAGAGTTTCTTCTGAGAGAGTTATTTTAGGATTCCAGGTAAATCAATCTTTGCTACTGCTCTCTCTCCAGTTCACCACGTCCTCCTTCCCAAGTGTGCTTAATTTTTATGAGGTGCCATTTAATAAATTGTCGTCATAAGGATCCTCGCTGTCTCCCGGCACATGTAGGTTTGTGGATTTGTTTGCTCTCTGCAGCTGTCCTGCACTATTCCCTCCTGCTTCCCCGCCCACCACTTCCTGCCCTCCCTTCTCTGCTGGAAATCTCCCACTTTCCAGCTCTCTTCCCACCCACTTTCGTCTCCCACAGCCTGGCTCTGCTCTCCACGATGGCCTCATGAGTGGGTAGAACCTTGAGCACTCATCGATGTGACAGGTGCTGCTGTGTACATGACATCGGACCTCATGTGTTCCCCCCCACCCCACATGTCATAAAGGAACTGTTCTTTCAGAGTTTGGGCATTTTTAAACATATCATCAAAATGCTGCTATTACCAGCAAGGGAAAATTGCTTAATTCTTTTTTTTTTTTTTAAAGATTTATTTATTTATTTTAAAAGGAGAGCATGATCATGCTCACAAGTGCTGGGGGTGGTGTGGGGGGAGGGGCAGAGGGGGAGAGAGAGAAAGAGAATCTCAAGCAGACTCCCCACTGAGCATGGACCCTGACCAGGGGCTCAATATCAGGACCCTGAGATCATGACTTGAGCTGAAATCAAGAGTCAGAGGCTTAGCCGACTAAGCCACCTAGGCATCCCAAATGCCTTAATGCTTTTTTTTTTCTCATTTATTTATTCATGAGAGAGAAGAGAGAGGCAGAGACACAGGCAGAGGGAGAAGCAGGCTCCACGCAGGGAGCCCGACGTGGGACTCCATCCCGGGACTCCAGCACCACACCCTGAGCTGAAGGTGCTGCTAAACCCCTGAGCCACCCGGGCTGCCCCAAGTGCCTTAATTCTTATACAATTTTAGGAGTGTTTATCTCAGAGAAAAGAGTTTTTTTTTTTTTAAATCAATCTACTGTTTGATCTCTTCTTTATTCTTCTCACTGCAACATCTCTGCTTGCCCTTTATAGATGTTTTTAGCGTCTTTTACCCACTTCTTACAAACTTTGTGATTTGACTTTCAAAGTCTAGTTTTCAACAAGGGAAATAAATAAATAAGAAGCTTGTTTATTATTCTGTCATTATTGCTTTATCATCACGGCATGAAATACTGAATAATGAGGATGCAAACACCCATTTTATGGGCCTATTGCAATCTTCCCTGTATAATTAATATCTATCATTAGATGAAAGTCATATCATTTGCAATTTGATGCAGCTTTCTTTAGAATTTCTTGATGACTCTAAGGTAGTTTATATGCTAGTGCACCTGTTGCTTGTAATCAGCTTTTATTAGATAAATAGGCATCCAGGCCTTTGCATGCTCTCCTTCACTACTCATCTTCTCAGAGGGCCACTTGCAGTGGTGAAAAGCAGCCTTTATTATAGCTCCTTTGCATAATAAGGCTGCTCTCCCCTCCTTTGCCTCCTTGCCTCCCACCAGAAGGAAATATTGCATCTGTCTCACTATAAGGGCATTCAGCCTGGATGGCCTTGTTATAAAGCACAGAAGTTGCAGGCATATAAATCTAACACATATCCATAAAAAAGAACTTGTCTCAGACTAGACTCAGGGCACTCTGCTTGAGCTCTCTGTTTTATCCTATTCCTGGAAACAAGAGCTGTTGCTGACATTAAAAACGCAGCGTCTTATAATCGTTTCTTATCTCTTCCCTTAATTGCCCAGACAAAGCCTGAGAGAAATTGGGTCATACATTCGCAGGGTTTAAGATTACATGGGAGCTTGCTCTATTTCTTTTTCTTAGGCTTCTAGGTAGCTAAGACTGTTGCTAATCTATGTCACAACAACGCCGCCCCTTGAATCCTGATACCCTCAGAAGTACTTGCCATGGCTCACACTGGGCCAGCGGAGCCCATGAGTGCACACAGAAATGAGTGCAAATCCATCACCACTACTGAACTGGCAATTCCAGGCTCATGCCATCCTGATGGAGGTGGGTCAATGGCTCTGACCTCGAGTATGAAGGATGGCTCATCCCGTCATTTGACATAGCTCTTTCCTGACCCAGAACACTGAGGATGAGTAAGCTCATCCCAAGATTCAGAACGCCTGGATACTTAAAAGCCTTAGCACCACCCACACGGTTCATTGCACAATTTCCTGATTTATACAACTCCAGAACCCTCCTCCTTTTCCTCTGAAGCCACAAGATTTCACTAGTGCAACAGACAAGAGGGATAAAATGGTATGTGCTTAATACTTCTGCAAGTATCAACCAATAAAGTGTACGTTGTATTTGTAGAGGAGCCAGAGATTCCATAACCAATCCCGGTTTAGCAGATAATCTCTTTTCCCTTTCTCTCTCTCTCTCTTTTTAAAAAGTACTTTTCTTTTTTAAACCTGTATACTTAAAAAAAAATTCTGCCTCGTTTTTATTAGAACAGAGAGTCTTTATAAGTGTTTCTGGGGAGACAATTCATTAAGTGGTTAAAAGGACAGTCAGGCTGCCTGGGTGTTGAACTTAACTTCTCTGAACTAAATTTTTTCTCATCTGTAAAATGGGAATGATCACGGTACTCACCTCATAAAGTCGTTCATATGAGTGACTCTGTGTAACAGTACACTTAATGCCATAAAAAAGCAGGAGCTGGGACCCCTGGGTGGCTCAGCGGTTAAGCATGTCTGCCTTCGGCTCAGGGAGTGATCCTGGGGTCCCAGGATCGAGTCCCACATCGGGCTCCCTGAATGGAGTCGGCTTCTCCCTCTTTCTGTGTCTCTGACTCTCTCTGTGTGTCTCTCATGAATAAATAAATAAAATCTTTATAAACAACAACAACAACAACAACACCTCCCCCCAAAAAGCAGGAGCTTGGGAGCCAGATGGATTTGGGGTTGAATCCTGGGTCTCCAGAAACCCATGTGATGTTAGGCAAATATTTAACCTTTCTGAGCCTCAGTTTTTTCCTAAGGGTAGGTATAACTGTTCCTCCTGGAACAGATTTTGGTTAAGAATTATGTGAGTTAATATCTACAGTACGTCTGACATATTACAGGTGCTTAATAAATATTAGCTTTCTTTCATATTAAATTGCCGGAAACAACACGGCAGAACTGAAAAGCATAAACTTTGGATAGAAATGTATTTGAAACTTGACTGTACGATTTAACAGCATCATGGCTTCAAGTTGGATAAATACCTCTTTTTTTTTTGAGCTTCAGTTTCTCATCTATAACATTATCAGTTTGCTATGAAAATTAAATGAAAAACAAAACATACTCTATTTATAGATAGCTCATGACTTATAGTCAATATAATGTCTCCCCTCTTCCTTCCTTTGGGCTACTAGGAGTCAAGTATTTAAACAAATAAAGCAATGCAAGGTGCCTGCCTGGGTGGCTCAGTGGGTTAAGCATCTACCTTCAGCTCAGGTCCTGATCCCAGAGTCCTGGGATGGAGCCCTGTGGGGCTCACTGTTCCGCAGGGGTCTGCTTCTGTCCCCATCCTCCTCGTGCATGTGAGTGTGCGCTCTTTCTCTCTCTCAAATGAATAGATAAAAATCTTTAAAAGCAAAGCAAAACAAACAGCAGTAACAACAACATTTTGTTTTTTTTAATCGCTTTTTTTTTAAAGATTTTATTTATTTATTCCTGAGAGACACAGAGAGAGAGAGGCAGAGACACAGGCAGAGGGAGAAGCAGGGTCCACGCAGGGAGCCCGACGTGGGACTCGATCCCAGGACTCCAGGATCACCCCCTGAGCCGAAGGAAGACGCTCAACCGCTGAGCCACCCGACAATCCCCAACAACATCATTTTGAACTCTGATACCAGTGGGGGAAAGTTTAATAAAAGAGACTAGTACTTCTTATCTCAGATAAGAACATCAACCAAACCATACAACCATTGGTCTTCAGGTCTACGGTATGAAGAGAGGATTGTTTATAAAATACAGTGAGTGAATATTCAAAGACACAATTAGGAACTGAAAATCCCATTCTGATCATTTTTTGTGAGGAAGAATCTAGGAACAGCTGCTGGCTTGACTCATGCAGATTTCAAGATAGAAAACAACTAGCCCATCTTCTCTTGGGTGTGTGACAGTTTCAGGGAAACCTGACTTACAAGGACAGAATGACATCTTTCCAGGCTTATAAATGGTCCAAGGGAGTCAAGCAGCCCCACCCTTTCTTGGCATGCCTCAGTACTGAAAATTTTCCATTATATGTGGAACTTGAGACCTTATAGTGAAACCTTGCATTTGAGGCCCTATTCTTTGAAAAAAAAGTTACGAGAAATTATAGAGGGAGCTTGCACAGCTGGTGACTGTTAACAAACAAAGCAAACCGAGGAAAGCAGGCCAACATAAATTCTCACCAGAAAACAGAGGGTGTGAGTGCCGTCTGGCCAAAAGGAGTTCAGTAAAACAATGGGTTTGAGGGGTTGGGTTTAATTTTGGTAAACTCTTAGAGTTCCTCACTTTGACTTTATGAATAAAATGTAAACAACAAAGACCCTTACATTGTGCCCTGGGTTCTCTCCCTGAGGTTCAGAATACAGCCTATCCCTGAACACAGGTTTGAACTGCATAGGTCCATTTACAGATTTTTCTTCCCAATAAATACAGTATGGTATTGTAAATGTATTTTCTTTCTTATAATTTTCTTATTAACATTTTCTTTTCTCTAGCTTATTTTCAGATATAACATATGAAATATATAAATATATATTAGTTAGCTGTTTATGGTATTGGTAAGGCTTCCAGTGGACTATTAGTAGTTACATATGGGGAGAGTCAAAGGTTATTTGCAGATTTTCGACTGCACAGGGGCTCAGCACCCCTAACTCCTGCATTGTTTGAGGGTCAGTTGTACTTTTAATGAACATTATATAGTATCTTTCCATGTCACAGACCAAGCAGCCCATTGATATTCACTTCCCTATACTGTGTTCCTTTAAAAAATAATGGAACCTCCAAGTTGCACTAATACAAACAGAAGGGAAGTCTCCAAACGATGGGCTTCTCAGAATCAAGACACACAGGCTTCGAACATGATGTAGAATGAGACACACCTATGCTTTGTGCTATGATCTGTACTTGTGGGGGTATTATGGGGGGAGGGCAAAATGTTCAAGTGATAGGCATATCTTTTTTGTGTGTGTGTGAGTAAAGCAATAGAAGCCTATTTATTTTTTAATAAATTTATTTTTATTGGTGTTCCATTTGCCAACATATAGAATAACACCCAGTGCTCATCCCATCAAGTGCCCCCCTCAGTGTTATAGGCATATCTTAAATAAAAGTGTGACTGTTGTCTGATAAAGGTAATCAGATCATTTTAAAAAATGTAGAATGTGAGGAAATTAAACATCTGAAGTCTTACCATCCAGTCTATCTTTGTTAACATTTTCGTTTATGTTCCTCCAGGATCCTTTTGGAGGCTGGGGGAAGCCATTTATATATAAAATTTTTTATTTTATAGTGATTATCATACTGATTATACATATTTGAGTTCCATATTTTTATTATATACATTTTACCATGTTATATAAATTTTTCAAAACATAATCTGATGACTACTTTTTATTTGGATAAGTCAGTCCTTAATTTACTCTTGTATCCCCTATCTCTTTCTGTGCATTCCCTCTGTGTTTCCATCTCTGTGGTCCCCAGACACTTACTTTTACAGAGCCAAGTATAGGGAAAGAAAAGGAGCTCTGAAAAGGACAGGGTTTTTTCAAATCAAACAGTATAAACCATTATAAAACAATGTGATATTAAGGATGAGTCTATTATTATTATTATCCTGTTCTGTAGCAACTAAAATTTAAAAAATTACTTTATTAAATTTTCTCTCCTTAATAATACATGCTTATTATAGGCAATAGTCAATCTAAGTGAAAATATGTCCTCTAGAGAAAGAAGGCTTCTTATTTCAAAATTTGCTCCTTAGGAGCACCTTCTCTTAGTCATCTTCACAGCCTTCCAGACTTTTAAAAATCCACTTAAAAATCCCTGTCTGAATATTTTATTCTTAAATACTATGAGATCGTTCTAGACATAGTGCTTTGCAACTTATGGTTTTTACTTTGCATATCAGAGACTTCTTTCCACTCAGTTTATGTAGTTCCACCTCATGCTCGTTGACGAGTGTATAGTACTCCACTGTATGGATGAGCCAGAATTTACATGACCATCCTTTGATTAATTGACATTTGGGTTATCAATTGCTTTTTGTTATATTCGATAGCACCAAAATTGACATCCTTATGGATATTTTTGCCCATGTGCATTTTTAAAGAGAACATTCTTGAGGTAGAGTGGCTTGATCAAAAGATATGGATAATTTTGTTTTGTTGGAAGGTGGCAGATGTCTCTCTGAAAAGGTCCTATCAGTGTATCTGCCACTAGCAAAGCACACAAGTGCTCATTTTCCCACACCCCTGTCTTCTCAAAAGGTGGGGATTGCTGAGTCTCATGCAAACCATGTCAAGATACGATTTCTATCATTTGGTATATCTCTGCATGTTCACTTTTTCTCTGTCACACACTAAGTGAAAAAATTATTTGGGGAGAGGCAAAGACAAATAGAGGAGAAAGATGAAGAAAGGATCTGGTCACCTTCTGCCTGGTTTTGCAGTTTGCCATTACTAGGTAAGTAGATTAGAAGCTTGAGGGCAGCTAAAGGAGGTTGTAATGTCTTGCCATCTGGATGCCCTTTTTTTCCCCCCAATTTTTTATTATGGTAAAATACACATTAATGCGAAATTTACTCTACTAACTAGTTTTAAATGTACATCTCAGAGGTTTAAGTCTATTAATATTATAAAACCATCACCACCATCCAACTCTAGAACTTTTGTTCTGATAAAACTAAACCCTATACATATTACACTAATAAATCCCCCACTTCCCCCTCTCCCCAACTCTTGACAGCTACCATTCTTCTTTCTGTCTCTATGAACCTGACTATTCTAGATACCTCATATGAATGGGATCATACAGTATTTGGGGTGTGTGTGTGTGTATGTGTGTGTGTAACTGGCTTCTTTCACTTAACAGTGTCCTTAGTACTTATTCATGCAGCAGCATATATCAGCACTTCCCTCCTTTTTAAGGTTGAATAATATTCCATTTTGTGTATATACCACATTTTGTTTATCCATTCATTTATTGATGGGCACTCCGATTGCTTCCACATTTTAGCTATCCTGAATAATGCAGCTGTGAACATGGGTTACAAATATCTCTTTGAGATCCATTTTCAATTCTTTCAGGTGTATACCCTGAAATGGAATTGCTGGAGTGTCTGGTAAATCTATTTCTTTTTTTTTTTTTTTTTTTGAGGAACTTCCATCTTCTTTTCCATTCCCAAGAACAGTATTCAAGGGGTCTAATTTCTTTACGTCCTTGATAATACCTTAACTTTCTATTTTTTTGAGAGTAGTCATCCCAACAGGTGTGAGGTGGTTTGGGAAGCTTTTCGAACTGCAGCACTTTCTCAGAGTGGCCCAGCTGAGGTCAGCACAAGTGTGATGGTGATGCTTCACACCATCACAGTAGTAATGTGATGCTCACAGTAGTAACGCTTCAACTCTCTGTGGCTTGAAGGCCTACTTCGAATGTGGTTGAGGAGTAAGTGGAGGAGGGGGTGAGGAGCTGATGCCACTCTGCTAACTCACCTACTCAACTTCACTACTCACCACTTGGCACGCTGATGCTGAAGAAGGAATGAGAATTAATGTTAAGGGCAGACAAATAGCCCTTCCCAGTTGCCACCTGGGACATCCTCTCATGGCACTTTCTTTGCATTTGCCTCAATGAAATTAAGTAGTTAGGTGACTTAGTTTAGTTTTTTCCTTTCCTTCCAACAGGATTCTCAGGTCTGTCTGGTTGACCTATGTTTCCCTAGGACCATCACCAGCACAGAATAAGTGCTTAATCATGACCTGATTAGCATATGCAAAAGAGGACACCTCCTGTTGCTTTCTTCAGGGATGCCTAAGGACCGACATTACAGAGTAGACACTGTTATAACAATGACATTAAAAAAAAAAAACAGACTTTACTTTTTAGAGCAGGTTTAGGTTGAGAGCAAAAATAAGTGGAAAGTACAGTGGTCCCATATCCCCCTTGTCTGCACACATTCAAACCTCTCTCACTATCGACACCCTACACCAGAGTGGTACATTTTTACGGTTGATGAACCTTTGCTGACACATCATTATCATCCAAAGTTCGTGTTTACTTTAGGGTTCCCTCTGTGGGTTGGACAAATGTATAGCATGCATGTACCATTATAGTATCATGTAGAGCAGTTTCACTGCCCTAAAAACAATGATTCCATTACAAAAGGTTTTTTTTTTTTTTTTTTTTTTTTTAGCATTCTTGTATTTGGTATTCAAAATTGTTTAAAGGTAAAAAGAAGATGTTTGGCATCTCTAAAAAGAAGGCTTACGTGGGCAGTGGATGCCAGACACTGCAGGACACATAGCACCCTGAGCCAGACCCGATGTGAGCCCTCACCAGACAGCAGAGGACTCTTGTAGAGCAGCCTTGGTAGTGAGTATAGAGTCAGGGAGCCTGTACAGAAGCCAGGGTAACGCTGGTAACCGGGTTTTGATTAGACGTCAAGGGTCACGGGGCTTGGGGAACCCAGCAAGTATTCTCTAGTTCATTGTGGACAAAGACAGGCAGCAGGAAGAGGGCCAAGCTCTGAAACGGCATCTAGAAGCCAAGATTTTCTTGTAAGTACTGGCTGAAGTGCTTGCCTAAGCCTCTTAATTAGGGGATTTAATCCCCCAGCAGGTGAAAAGGACTGAGGGCTTTTTCCATGGAGCGCTTTGCCAAATTCTAAGGTTAAGCACAGTCCAGAGGCTATTAGCCTTTGCCAACATAAGTATGGATCGAAATTAATGTGAGGGAATTAAAACCAAGGTTAGATTAAGTTAAGAAATGATTAAAAACAGTTTAAGGGAATCAGGAAGTTATGTGATGCGTACCTAAGTAGTTCTTTTTCATTAAGTCTTGTTTCAAATAATATATGTTATATATATGATTATATATAATATATACTTATAAAAATATAGAATATATATTATTTGAAACAGGACTTAATAAGTATATACATATAATATGTATTATCATTGTTAAATGCACACTTGGAGGCATTTCTGTTTACTTTGTAGGGATTGTTATTTTAGTAAGGGTAGAATGCTATGGAAAGTAGCATAAAGGAAACAGAACTTGATGCTTAGCACTGAGAAGTTAATTGTCTTCCCTGATGTGAAGAACCCCTGATCTAGGGTCCCCTAAGAGGCACCACCACCACCTGGTGGCCTTTGATGACGTTGCAGGTCTACCAGGCTCGGAGGAGGCCTTGAACTTTTGGAGATCACTTCTTGCAAATACGAATTCTTATGGTGAAAATGATTGCCAGGGTTGTAATACTACCAAAGATTTAATATTTCCTGAGCCTCTATTTTATGACAGCAAATACTGGAGGGGCTCTAGGTAACTGATCCTACCCAGCGGCCCTATATGGTGCATAATATCATAATCACCATTTTTTCAGAGAGGAAACTGAGGCATAGTAAGATTAAGTGACTTGCCCAGGGTCAGAGAGCGAGGCCTGCTGGACCTGTGGGTTGAAATTAGCTTTGCCTGATTGCAGGGAATATGCTTTTCTAATATTTTCTGTCTGAATTTTGAGTTACAAAGGGTAGTGAGATGCTTTGTGATTTTTTTTTTTTTAAGGAGTGATCTAGAATTTAGACCTACAGTTTTAATGTGTTCATTTGGGGAACATTTAACAATGAGTGTTTTAGCAAACCAGATCACGATATTGTTGGTCTTCTCTTCTGGAAAACTGTATGAAATCTTTTGCCAAGGTGGTCTGGGTACAAAAGAGAAATAAGAGAAAGTTAAGTTTATTAGAACACCAGTGTTTACAAATTAAGATTAATTTACCAAGTAGAGCTTAATTGTATTATACCAGGCATAATGAAACACACATGAATTGGATATGATTCCTGCCTACAAAGGACTAGTTATAGACAGGTAGCATCACACTTTTATACCTGTATTTTAGCACATATCTCCAAATAATCTCTTAGAAACAAAAACCGGGTATTGATTAAAAAGTGGTACCACTCTTATTTGGCCTTCCTCCTACCTAAGAGACCCTCTCATCTCCTATTTTTTTTTCTTCCTCTTGCCAACATTCAGATTCTGATTTTTAGCTCTTTCCTCTTTCTATCCATTTTTTCCCCCCTGTTGACCCTCCTTATTCCCATTGCTTTAACCACTATCCACTGTGGTTGGGAATTAATAATTCTCAAACTGATAGCCAAACTTTCTTCCTGAGTTCCACACCCTACATTTCCATGTGCCTCTATATTTCTTACTCAGCATGCTCAAAAATCTTCCATTCTCAATTTTGTTTTTTAAAGGTTTTATTTATTTATTCATGAGAGACACACAGAGAGAGGCAGAGACACAGGCAGAGGGAGAAGCAGGCTCCATGCAGGAAGCCCAATGTGGGACTCCATCCCAGGTCTCCAGGATCACTCCCTGGGCTGAAGGCGGCGCTAAACCCCTGGGCCAGCGGGGCTGCCCATTCTCAATTTTAGTTAAAGTCACTATCATCTACTCTCTAAGCCATCCATTTGTCTAAGCCAGAAGTCTGGGCATCATTTTGAATTTCTCTGGTTCTTTTACTTTGACATGGAGCTGGTCCCTGGGTCTAGAAAGGATACTTGTTAAATATCTCAAATCTCTCCCTGTTCAAAATTCCCACTCTTTCACCTTTTACCTGGAATACTGCAGTAGCATTTCTTCCTCCAATGTCTCTCCCGCACCCTGCCTCCAATTCAGCCTTTTTGCCTCCATGCCGGACCTTTTTGAAGTGCAAGTTTTGATGCCATTATTTCCAGTTGAATAGTTTGGTTGACTCACTCCTTTTATGGCATAAGGCACAGTTAAGAGTTGGGAGGCAGTGTGCCTCATCGGGAATCCCAGCTCCATCCCTGATGGGCTTAAGCTTCTACAAGGGCTAATTAATGTCTGTGTCAATTTCCTCATTGTAAAATGGGGGATGGGGTGATGATAACATTTATTGCATAGGGTTTTGTGCAAAGATTAAATGAGTTAATATTCGTAATGCACTTAACACCGTGCCTGGTACACATCAATCTCTAAAGGTGTGTTTGTTAACTAAGGTTCAAACATATGACTGTAGTATATAAGACCTGCAGTCAGTTCTTTGGTGTGTGTTTCCTTTTCCATTGCATTGATTTCCTTCCATGCACTTATATTTCAGCCTTATGGGACCAAAACCCAGTGCTCTCACATACCTCCAGACATTTGCACATTCTGTATCATCTGCATAAGATTCCTTCCACTATGATCTCTTGAAGACTCTTACTTATGCTATAAAGTTATTCCAGGATCAAGTTCTTCATGAAGACTAGAAAGCAGTTAGCTTCTGCTCTGTGCTTCCATAGCAGAATGTACATTCATTATAGCACTTGCCATGTTGCTATGACTATTAATTTACAAGTATATCTAACACCTAGAGTGGTAGGCCTGCAAGGACAGGGACTGAGTTGGTTTTTTGTTTTTGTTATTGTTTTTTTAAATCTCCATCCCAGATTTGTGCTGTGTACATGGTTGTTATTATTATTGTCTTTTGCTGTAATGTTACAGTTGGAAGGGATTTAAAACACCGAGCCTAACTTCCTTAAATTGCATATGTAGGAACTGAGGATAGAGAGATAAAGATTTACCTGAGGTCTTTTTACTAGAGAGTCAAAAAAGTGGACTAGAACCTAATTTCCTTTCTTCTCTATCAATGCTTTCTTGCCTGCGTTATCACATGGAACTCCTCTTCCTTCACTGTCTACAGGTCTGGAAAGAGTCCTGAGCCAAATGACCTATGTACACCCTACTTGAAGTTTGCCAGCTTAGTACACCTGCAGGAATTTCGTGTTCTGAGAAGAGACCACACTCCACCTGGTGGCAATTTACCTAAACTGCAAGTACTTCTTTCTCCCTTGGTGTGGTGTTTCTGTTTTTAATGATTCCTCTTTCTTGATTTTTTTCGTGGGTTTCTCTTCCTTTGCCTGTTCAGTAAATATATAGGATTATTTGGTGATTGGTCCTCTTATTTTACACCTTTTGTTGTTGTTGTTGGGATTCATCTATTCCTAAGCTTCAAATACTATCTACATGCTGATAGCCCTAAAGTCTTCATCTTCAATGAGAGTCTCTCTCCTGAGCCCCAGCCAGGGCCACCATATACATTTGGACAGTTTCAGGCACTGCTCTTCCATGGGAGGTCATTCTCATTGTAGTCCATGTGACTGGCATCCTCTGGTGTTGGGTAGTACACGCAGCAGTATTCCCTAGGCTTTCTTTAGGAATCCCCAAAATAACATGACTCAAACTTACCTCATTATCACCCCTCTGAAAATGATTTTTTCTCCTGGATTCTCATATTAAGAGGGGTTATTTCCTACATTTCCTTTGTCATTGTTTGCTCTTCTCTTCCTGACCACCAGTTCATCTGCTCAATTACCAAATACTGTGGATCCTTGTGACCATTTACTTATCCACCCCGCCTTAGCTCGGACCTTCAGTTACTGGACTGCATTCTGCTACAACCTTCTAACTGACCTCCCTGAATCCAATTTTGCCCATCTTTAATCTTATCTCCACATTGTGGCCAGAATGAACTTTCTAGAATATAGATTTGATTATGTCAGTTTTCTGTTGAAGCCCCTAGAGTTCTTTCCCATTGCCTCTGGGTTAAATTTACATTCTTCCCCCCCACCCCAAGATTTATTTTTTTTGAGAGAGAGAGAGAGTACATGTGCACATGCCAGTGCATGGTGGGCAGGGGTTGGGTAGAGGGAGAGAGTCTCAAGCAGACTCCCCAATGAGTGTGGAGCTGATGCTGGGTTTGATTGCATAAGCCTGAGATCATGACCTGGGCTGAAACCAAGAGTCAGGCACAACTCACTGAGCCACCCAGGTGCCCTTACATTTTTTACTGTGGCTTACAAAGCACTCCAGGACTTGCGTCTTGATTTTACTCTTAGTTCCCTTTTCCTTTTGCTCCACTGCTCACTCTCTGGTTTGAAAGTTGTTTTCTTCCTGTCCTTCTTTCTTTGTTTCTTATTTATTTATATGTGTGTGTGTGTGTGTGTGTGAGAGAGAGAGAGAGAGAGAGAGAGAGCATAAGCAGAGAAGGGAGAAGCAGACTCTCCCTGAGCAGAGATCCTGATGTGGGGCTTGATCCCAGGACCCCAGGATTATGACCTGAGCCAAAGACAGATGCCCAGGTGCCCTGGAAATAGTTTTCTGAGTGAACATGATCACTTGCGACCTCATAGCCTTTACTTGGCCACTCTTCTCAGTATATTATTCTTCCTCTATTTGTCTGGCTAATCTTAACTGGTCTTTGGGGGCTCAGCTGAGCTATAACCTCCTTCAGGAAGCCCTCCTTGACCTCCCAAAGTTGGGTTAGGTGCTCTTCTGTGCTCCCAGGGGATACTGTTGTCTCCTCAACGAAGCCTTTATCTTATCCTATTGCAATTTAGCCATTCATTTCCCCACCTTCCACATTAAATTCATCTTCTTTAAAGGCTACTTCTTGTTCATAGTTGTACTGATAGCACTTAGTGTCTATCCAGGCACACAGTGGGTGGTCAGTAAATTTCTTTTGGAGTGAACAAATGAATGACAAGAAAAGCAAGCCTCTTGCATAAGCCCTTTGCAATTCCAAATCTTCAAGTGATGGCAAATGCCAGCAGTTTTATCAGAAAACATGAGATTTGGTTAGGATGCAAGAATGTCCTGCCCCCTCTAGGTCCTTTTAGCTGGACTAAGAATCAAATTGACATGGGATAGAATAACAAGAGAAAGTCATGTTTAATGTCTTGCGCACAGGTAATCCACACAGACATGGAAACTCCAGAGATAGGCAAAAGGAGGTGTATTTGTTATTTAACTAAGGAGAGGGGGATGGGCACCTGGTACTTCAAAGGCAAAGAATGTGATTCGCAGGAAAATGAAAAAGTAAATGTTTGGGAAACAAATGTTTGCTGGGCCACTGGGAAACAATGGGGCATAGAGGGCTTCTGTCAAACAGGCCTTGCTAGGTTCCTCCTTATCTGCTAGACCTAGTCCATAGTATAATGTAGTTCTCTGTGGGGATAGCTCTCTTCCTGGAGCAGGTCCTCTATCTAAATTCCTTTCAGGCAGTTGTGGGGGAGGTAGAGAGCTTTTCCTGAATCTTCTGGGTTTTGATACTTTTTAACTCAAAATAATCTTCATGCAAAAGTGACCCATCTTAAGGCAAAACTACAGTTTACAGACTGGAATCTTCTTCCAGAGAAGTGGCAGACAAGACTAACCTGCACCGTGGCTAATGGCCTAGGAAACGTAGGTTGACTTTAACAATGGGAAAGTATTCCAATGTCAAAACATCTTTGTCCACATGCACACATGAAATTCTTATGTAGAAAATCCAATCCGTTAGCTTAAAAACTTCCAGTTCAATGGGGACAGCTTCTGCCCCCATGTCCCCACCTTGAAAGCAATCAATACACCCTAATGTGAATTAGCTTCAAATATTCTTCCAAGAGGCAATTATAACAGGGAATGAGCATGAACTTAGGGGGCATTGACAGGGGAAAAAGGGATAATTTTAAAGTTAGATGAAATGTCCAAAAATAAGAGGCTAAAGTAATCGAGGTGAAGTTTGAATATTTCATAATTTTACTGGATGGCCTTTGTGTATGCATCCTTGAAAATCCATCAATTCTATTGAATGTCCTTGGCTTCTAGACAAATCAATTCTCCTAGTCCCCAAAGAGAAACAAATAGAATGAGTTAGCAAGAGTGTTTAAGATGGTATGATTCTTACTGTAAAAAATAATATGGGAATAGAGAATAAATTGAATCCTTTCAAAAACTGTCACAGTTAAAATGATTTATTACAATGACATGTTAAGGAACACATTTAAAATTTTATAATTAAAATTAACTTGTAATATAAATTAAAATGACCCCATTTTTTTTCTTTGCCAAAAGCTAAATTCAGATTATTGTTTTCAGTAATCTCCACAGATGTCACTTTTGAAGTCATGGTTTTTAAAAACAATATTTAAGTCAGCTGTGTCTGTGAATAATGGAGTTTCAGATATTGCAGCTCGACAGCTTCCACATCCCTTAAAAGAATTCTGAAACCTCAAGAAACCCCTTTGTAGTATTGGCAAAGCCATGCAAAGCTTTATTCTTTATATATATAGAACTTCAGCATACTCTCGACCTCATGAAAGATGGACTTGCTTAGGGTAAAAGTAATAATTTTTAATACCACCTTTCTATTAGTTCTAGTCTAATGCACAGGAAAGCATAACTCACTTCTGTAACAATAAGAAAGAGAGAAATATGTGTATGGGTGGATGTCATCAGTAAATGCCTTTGGCTAAATAAGGCACAATTGATTTGAAGGGCATACATCTGAATGGGCCTTTGAGCGGCCCAAGGATGGAGAGGAATTCATAATTGTCAGTGTTCATTGTAAATGGCCCCCCTCCTCTTCTCCCTCCGCTCCCTCTTTCTCTTTCTCTTCCTCTCTGTCCTCCTTTCTCTCTTCCTCTTCCCTTCTGTGTCTATGTTCTCATCCTCTCCATCCTCCTCTTCTTCCTCCCCTCCTTGACTCCTTCTCTCCTTGAGGTGGGTAAGAGATAAGTGAAAATATGCATGGTAGTTGGAGAGGAATGAAGTCTCACTAGATGTTAGAAGAAATGTAGGTGGAGATTCAATTAACTAAATTAATTAAATGGAATAAATATGTCAAAACACAGCATGATCAGAGAGCATGTGAGAGAAAAATATTTGAGATAATAACAAAGGACAAAAGATTTGTTTTTCTGAGGAATTTAAAAGAGAAAAGCAAAAATGATCTTTTTTTTTCTTTTTAAAAGATTTTATTTATTTGACAGAGAGAGTACAAGCAGGGGGAACAGCAGAGGGAGAGGGAGAAGCAGACTCCCCTCTGAGCAAGAAGCCCAGTATGGGCTCAATCTGAGGACCTTGGGATCATGATCTGAGTCAAAGGCAGATGCTTAACTTAGTAGCCCACCCAGGTTCCTCAATGATCTTTCTTTCTAGTTGTCATGCGCTTAAAGAATTGGAGGATTTGGAGTTTGTAGATGCAGAGGTTAGCACAATTTTGTTGGTCAGTGTCAAGTGATTCATACAACAAAGCCAGTAAACAATTCTGACTTTACCTACTGTCAAGCAGACAGATTTGTGAAGTAGAACTTGCAATGTGGAAAAGTCGACTATTAAGAGTAGATGAAAATATGACCATTACAAGTTCCATGAGATGTAGTTTTTCCTAAAAACAACAGCAGCAACACAAAACTATAGTGGCTGAAGTCACCATTGTACCAGCCCTATTTTAACTTTAACATACCTTTTTGGAGTAAAATCAAAATGCTGTTGTGTCACTTAAAAACAAACAACAAGAAAACAATGTTTACAAGTTGGTTGTAAGCAGATATCACTGGGAATAAGAAAAAATGCATCATAAACTTCTGAGTCATGTAGTCTACCATTATCCAGAGAAATGTACACATCTATGAAAAAATATATTTTGAAAAGCATTACATTTTATATAAAGCATCAACCTCTCAGGTCTGGAGTTGAAGAATGAGTCACTGCTGAAAGCAGGGAAGTGCTTGTGACTTAGCATTTTAACTCTTGGAGAAGGGCTTTACTCAAAATAGCCACACAGATTTAGCAAAATTGGCACCTTCTCTTTAGAGGAGTGAAGCTGCAAGATTCCTGGGAAAACTGGGCTTAGATGACACGTATGCTTTAAGTCAATGAGTGCTGTGAAAGGCAAGAATAAAATCATAATGAACTTTCAAATAAAAATGACGTCAAGGCTATTAATAATCCAAATGTAGAGATGGCTATGATGTATAGACAGAGCCTAGCTGCTAGGCTGGTTCAAGACTGCTTAAGTGTTTGGAGAAAGAATGGAAAAGACCAGGTGGTGTGAAGCTCATCCATGCCCTGCCTTAACTCCTTAACTCCCTCCCATCCTGTATTCTTCATCCTTAATACTGGGTGGAACACTCACTAGGCTTTTATTCTTTTTAAAAGATTTTATTTTTAAGTAACCTCTACACCCAACATGGGGCTTCAACTCACAACCCGGAGATCAAGAGTTGCATGCTAACACTCACTAGTCTTGACCTTCCTTACAAGATTAGCTCCCAAAAGTGGTGGCCTAACAATAATTATGTCACCCAAATAACTTCTCCTCCAGGTACCAGACTCAAAATTTCAGTCTTTTTTAACACCTTCCTCGATCTCATCTCTCATGTCTTGTAAATTGTTGTGCCTTCAGGTTCTTTTCAGAAATATCTGAGCTTTGTCTCCTCTTTCCTAAGTCTAAAACCACACCAGTATGACACCTAATTATCTCGTGCCTGGAACACTAAAATCACTTCCTGGGGGCACTCTGCTAGGACAATAAAAGTATGCCCGTAAATTTAAAGTGCTTTCATTACCCTTGATGATAACTCTGTAGATGCTATTTTTCATGAATAATTAAATCTTTTATCAAATTATTAATTGTGTTAAATTGATCAAAGGCATACAAATATATTATAAAATTTGGTATTTATTAAATATAAAATGCAGGAATGCCCAGGTGGCTCAGTGGTTGAGCTTCTGCCTTCTGCTCAGGGTGTGATCCCAGGGTCCTGGGATGGAGTTCTGCATCAGGTTCCCAGCAGGGAGCCTGCTTCTCCCTCTGCCAGTGTCTCTGCCTCTCTCTCTGTGTCTCTCATGAATAAACAAATAAAATCTCTTAAAAAATATATAAATAAATATAAAATGCATTGAAAATGCATCTTCTATTGAGATGGACAGAGCTGGCTTTTTGCCTCTTTATGAATCTATGGATGAATGTTATCATTAGAATGTGACAGAGTTCTTTTTTTTTTTTTTTTTTGTGACAGAGTTCTACCTCAAGTTCCTTTCTCTCTGGTTATCTCTCTTTCCTTCCCTTCTTCTCCACCCACTTCCTCCCTCTCTCCCTTCTTTTCCTTTCTTTTTTTTTTTTTTTTAATATTTTTTATTTTAGGGATACCTGGGTGGCTCAGTTGGTTAAGTATCTGCCTTCAGCCAAGGTCATGATCTCCCTGGGATCAGGTCCCACATTAGGCTCCTTGCTCAGCTTGGAGCCTACTTCTCTCTCTGCCACTCCCCCTGCTTGTGCTCTCTTTCTCTCTCTGACAAATAAATAAAATAAAATCTACAAAAAAGAGATTTATTTATTTATTTGAGAGAGAGTATGCAAGTGGGGGTGGATGGGTGAGAGGGAGAGAGAGAAGCTCAAGCTGACTCCCCTCTGAGCATGGAGCCTGATGCAGGGCTGGACACAGGGCTGGACTCAGGGCTGGATGTGAATTTGATCCCACAACACCGAAATCATGACCTGAACTGAAATCAAGAGCCCCTCACTCAAAACACTGAACCACTTAGGTGCCATCTTTCTTTCTCTTTTTAATCAGATGTAGGTACTGAGGAAACTTGCCAGCAAAAGTTGGCTGGGATGGAAAGTGTTTTGACATAGGAATATCATTTAGTTATTTGAAGTTTTTTGAGACGCATGCCAAAAGAATGTAATAACCTATAATAAAACGTATTTTTTTATTATTTAGCAGCCGATGACTTCATAATAACCATTTAATTTGGTAAAGGTCAGAATTGGAAATCATCTGGTTTGCAAAAGGATTTGTTATCCAGCCATTAAAATCATTTAATTTCTCAATATCTGTGAAGTATATTAAAAAGACTATAATATAATTTATTAGCTATTATTTTATTAGTCTTTAACTTAGAGGTCCTTTGCTTGTGGAGCTAAAATTACATAAAACTGGGGTAAAAAGTAACCCTGTAAAATTGGACTTTCATACTTTAAGAATTTACCCATTACTTTTTTTTTTTTTTAAAGATTTTTGTTCATTTACTCATGAGAGACACACAGAGAGAGGCAGAGACACAGACACAGAGAGAGAAGCAGGCTCCCTGCAGGGAACCCAATGCAGGATTCAATCCTAGGACCCCACGATCATGTCCTGAGCCAAAGACGCTCAACCACTGAGCCACTCAGGTGTCCTTACCCATTACGTTTGAACACAGGTCTATATATTAATGCTAAGTTTAAGTTACCAAGGAAGTCATCTCAAAGTCTTTAAAAGCTATAATACTTGACAATTATTACACATAAATAGATTCTAATTTTATTTCATGATGAAAAATGATTTTTTATGATTATATATTTGACAGAATTAGTACAGATTTGAATCTGCAAAAGAGGAACCAATTCTAATTAAATGATGCTGGTTTTTCTAGAATTTAAGATATTATATTCTAGGATACACCTTATTATTATTTTTAAAGATTTTATTTATTTATTCATGAGAGACACAGAGAGAGAGACACAGGCAGAGGGAGAAGCAGGCTCCAAGCAGGGAGCCTGACGTGGGACTCAATCCCGGGTCTCCAGGATCACACCCTGGGCCGAAGGCGGCGCTAAACCGCTGAGCCACCCGGGCTGCCCTATTATTATTTTTTAAAGATTTTATTTTTTCATTCATGAAAGATACAGAGAGAAGCAGAGAAATAGGCAGAGAGAGAAGCAGTCCCCCCGCCCCCCGCCCCGCAGGGAGCTTGATGCAAGACTTGACCCAGGACCCCGGGGATCACACCCTGAGCTGAAGGCAGATGCTCAGCCGCTAAGCCACCCAGGTGCCCCTAGGATATATTTTAGAAACATTTTTTTCTCAAATCTGCATACAAGAGGGCAGTCTGTTTTTAGGATTGCAGGTTTATATATTTTTTTAAAATTGATACTAAAAACTCTATGGCCACTATTAATTCTAGGGCATATAAATGATGCATTAAATTAAAAGATGCATCAAGTTAAGAGATTAAACATTACTGCTAAGTGTATGAGTTATGCTAGAAAGCTCTAACATAATCTCTTTATTTTAATAGTAAACCCCAAAGTACATGGAATAAGTGAACACAGAATTAGTTAATAAATGCAGGGTGTGAGAAAGTTGTGCCCACATTGAAAATGAATATCTGTGTACAGTATCTAGTGTTTCGGCAAAAGTTAATAAAAATGTTTCTTCTATGTAATTGTATAAGAAAATATAAAACATTAACTTACCTAGTACCCATAAACACGTTCACTTAAAGATATATTCTACAGAAGTAATCATGAAATTTTTATCTCTTCTTCTGGAATCATAATGGTCGCAAAATATGCAGTGGAGACACTCTGGCCTGAGACAAGGGCTTGCAGGCCAGTGGCTCATTTTAAGGCATAATCCCAAGGAATGGAAGGACAGAAGACAGGAAAGACTGAAAGAGGGAAGGAAGAAAAGCCAATCCAAGGATGTGTTGTTGAGCTGAGTCATCACTGTGGACAACTGCAGCTTAATCCTATTAAGGACTTTGAAGTATCACATGAGAGGCCTGAAAATTGTCCACCCAGGAGAAGTAGTCACCCTCTGGCTCTTGTTCTTTTGGTCAAGGGTCACCTATGGTATATTAACTATCTCCCTTCCAGATTTGGGCAGTTGCCAGATGTAGGTGTCCTGTGTGGCAGCAGCAGAGGGGCTGGGGTAGAGAGCGAGAGACAGGAGATACCGAGGTTACACCAGTGTGCACAACTTGTTGGCTAGAGTGTGTGGCTGGGCCTGGAGGAGGGCAAGTGGGGCACGAGAAGTGTCTGATGGACATCTAACAGGACACCAACTCCTGTTATTACTAAGAATGGTGAAGAAACAGAGAATCTGGATTTGCAGCAGGTTGGTTTCCCAGCATTCTCTATGTTTTGCTTGATTTGCTTTTACAGACACTATTCTAAGATACTCAGATAAGACTGGGAATCTTGCTGTGTGTTGTCACCCGGGTGGAATAGGTGGCACTCTTTCAGTTTTTACCCACACCCTTTTCTTTGCTTTTCCATCACCCTCCCTCAGAAGTGCCGCATCCTTTGACACCAATTCAGGAAGCAGAAGAGGTGAGACTATTAGAAGAACCTTGTCTTACTTCTGGCTTCCCATTCTACCATATAATTAGAATTATAATCAAAGGAGGCCTTGCTTATACCAATATTTGGAATTTCCCTGTTCTTTGGCATTCTGGACATTGTTATGCCATAGTTCCATTCACAGTGGGTGAGAGGTGAATCTTTGATCCCTGATGTGGGGTCCTGTTGAATGTCCGTGAAAGTGGGGAAGTGGCAAAGGAGAAGCAGGATAATCCTTTTACAGGTTCTCAGGCAGGTCAGACTTAGGAAAAAACAAATGGAAGTTGAGGATGTGGAAATTGAGCTATCCACGTCTGTGTACCACCTCAGGAAGTCTGTCTTTTCCAAGGCTTCTCTCACCTTAGCGGATATCTGAGGTATATGATGTTATTGTCTGCTTTGCTGTTGCTTCTTGCAACCTGGATAAAATCCTCTGGCCAATACCTAGAGGGATTTATTGCATTGCCAGCATGAGCTTTCACGGGGAGCTGGGCTGAGGAGATCTGTGAAGTGTGGAGGTTATTTTCTTTACAAACCTCAGTGTTTTGGAATTGGTGAAAGTATAAGCAGACATCCTTGTCTTCATGCTCAACAGTATGGCATTTGAATGCTTGTTCAGATTCTTTCTTAGAACTTGTTTCTCAAACAATCACAGGAGGTTATTCACCAAAGTCAATGAAACTGAAATGTTCTTTGTCAGCAGGAGAATATAACTAGATGTGCTCTCATTATATCCATTGGAAGCGTTTCCTCTGATCCTCAAAATATATTATTACATTTTGGATGACATTAAGAGATAAGTCTTTAGTCACGGAGTTCTAGTAGGAGGGAAAAAAAGTAGTTTTGGTTATTTTCTTTATTATTGTTGTTAAAATGTGAATCATGCCCTTCAGTTGATGAATTCTCATTGAAGCTTCAATGGAAGGGGAAGATGAAATAACATAAATGATAGCTATAATTAATTTTATACTAAGCTTCCTTGATGAAATTAATATTGTCAGATGGAAATGTAATTTAAGCAAAATATGCTTATATGCTCATGTAAGCTGAGTTACACATTTGGACTTTAAGAAAAAAATCACTCTTGCATTTCATAGAACCGCTTACAAAATGATTTAGCTTAATTGTTTGTACAGCTTTCTAGACATTATAGCTCTTTAAAGGAAATAAGGGCACATGAGATGAAGGAGGGAAAGACAAAGGGTCATTTTAAATATGCTTCTATTATTTTGAAAAGAAAAAAAACAACCTATAATAATGTGAGACACTTCTGATTCCCAAGGAAACTTTTTTAAAAAACATACATGTTAATATATTCTGGCAATAGTTTTGTATTTGTAAAAAAGGAAAAGGAAAAGCTCTGGCAATTTAAAGCAATTTAAATTAAATTGAAATAAGTTACATTGGCTTGTTAAGTAAATTTCAAAACATATTGACCCAAAAGGTCAGCAAATGTTAGTGAAAAATATACAAGTCAATATCTATTGCATGCCTGAATTCTTTGTCTTTATATGACATGTCAAGCAATTTTCGTAACTGGTCAGGAAAAAGTAAAAAACAAGAAACATCAAGACAGCTCACTGATTTCAGATAAAATCTTCTACATTCTCAAAAAAAAATACCCATAAGCATCATAAATTGACATTGATTACTATTCGGAAAAAAAAAAACCTAACATCTGCAACCTGTTTCTTGATATGAAACCAAACATTATGTAACGTAATGAAAATTCAAACTATTAGTCAATTTGTTAATATTTCTTCCCTAAAGAATCTACTCCTGGTAGAGAGTCAATATAATACTTATTAAATTAGCTAATTGCAAGAGTTAAGAGTTCATTCATGGGACTACAGAAACTCAAGTTGATGTGCCACAAGAGAGGGTGGTTTACCAGTTAAGTCAGTGTTCTTCTCTACACCCAAATATGGGGATACATGACTATTCCCTACCTTTTTTCCTTCAGAATATATTGAATCCATACAGCTGTGCCAAGGATATGCTATATTTATGAGAATGTAAAGACCTCATAGGTGAGATTAGACAGCTGGGCTGTAGGCCTTCCTCTTGATCACTACACTGCACTTTACCCCCAGATATAGCAGACAGTAGATGTGTCGAGTAACACTGGGTCCTTGTGTTCTTCCTGTGGCCAGAGAGGGAGGGGGTTGTAAAATCTCAGGTAACAAGAGCCAATAGGAGGAAGCAGAGGACCTAGTATTTATCTAGCGCCCACCCCGGGGGGGGCATGCACTGTGGCTCCCATCCATGAGTGGCCTCATATTGTTCTTTCAACCACCTGAGAAGGGGATATTATTTCTATTTCACACATAAGGAAAATAAAGCTCACACAGAGGACACAGTTCAAATGTAGTGCTATTAAGATTTTTCACTTGGGTTTTATGTTATCTCAGTAATTATTTCTTGCATCTGTGATTGTTATGAACCCATCTTTTTTTAAGTTACTGATCTTTGACTTCTGGATTCGCTGGATTTCTAATACCTCCAATTCCTGATGTCCCAGACATGATTCATGACTTTCCTTTTCCAACTGGCTCTTCTCTTGCACCCAGCCTCCTGAGAAAGAAATTTTAACTGCATCCCAACCCCCATCCTTTTGGTCCCCATCTTTGTCCTCCATCCTTCCTGGGTAAATGCTCTTTAGATCCATCACCTCAAATCAAGTCCCTTCACATCCTGGATGAAACATCTAGGCTACAACTTTTTGCAGTCTTTCCCACAAAGTATGTTAAGCAATTCTCTGTTGACATCTGTCCTGTAAACTCCGAGCTCTAACATTGCTAATTGGAGGCCCCGTTACACAGTAAGGGCATCTTTGTTGCTAAGCCTCTAGGTAGAAGCCCAAGTCTTGAGGTGTTTAGGAAAAGACAACCCAATTTTGTCACAGATACTATTTGGGTGACTGGAGGCAAGCAGTCACTTCCTAGAGCGTTGCTTCTCAAAATGGAACTTGGCTGAAGCACCACATCCATTGATCTCCTAGTGTCCTTCACTGATCCCACTGTTCTTACCTATAGGTGCAGGAAACAGAAACCTCTGCAAGCATTTTCAACATGAGAAATTTAATTCTGGGAGTTAAGTGCTTACAAATCATTGAAAGAGGAATCAGAATAAGCTATAGGCTGGGCCCCAGAATGGTACAGAATGGAGCCACTAGGGGAGGGCCACCTTTGAGGCCACCATGGGAGATAGGAGTCAACAACTCATTGCTGTAGGTATGAGCCAAGTTCAAGAAATTACTGCTGCTACCAGGGTCACTGTTATAAAGGACTCTGACATGCAGCATGCTGGAAAGTGGACACGTATAGCTGGGAGCCATGGATCAGAGAGCCAGAATCAAGAATCCACTACTGTCCCAGCCACCATCACAATGACATATGGACACCAGGAAGTGGGCATGTTGCTACGGAAAAGCTGTTTTTACAACCTTGTTTGCCAAAAGAAACAGCCAAAAAAGACAGAGAAATTGCCTCTGTTTCACTTGCACTCCCAAATCCCATATGAGTCCTTCTAATAGGCTGAGCCTTGTTCATATGCGGAACACTAGTGGTTTTTATCCTTCCAGTCTCTCCTATTAGAAGGAGGCAAGGAGGGCAGTTGACAAGGCCAGTCTGCAGTACCTTCCACACTGTGGCTAACAGTTTGAGGGGTCTCCTTACACGGTATTCCCTACCTTATATTGTAGCATGCAATTTATATATAAAAGTATGTTTAAGCATATTGTACTCTGACTTGTCTCCCCGCCCCCTCCCCCCCCCCAATATGTCTCAAGGCTCTTTCTTCATCAGTATGCTTGGATGTAACTCATTATTTTGTTAAACAGTACCTGGCGTGTGCACATAAATTGTTTCTAGTTTTTGTTGGAACTAGAACAGCTGCAGTAACACTTGGACCTACATCTTGGTGCACATGTGTGAGCGATTTTATAGTGGAGATTCCTAGAAATAAAAATTTTGTAAGATATAGTCAAATTGCAAGAATAAAAATATTGAAGTATTTTCCTATGAATAGTTCAGGAGGTTCTTGTTTTGATCATACCCTTGTCAGTACTGGACATTTATTTTCTGCTACTCTGAAGATAGGAGAATAATATTTCGTTGAAAAAATTATCAAGTGTGGCCAGAGGGGCCCACTATGGGTAACAAGACCACTCCGATCACTGGGAAAATTCTAAGAGTCTAGAGGTTACCTACCAGGAGTTGAGGCAAAGACCAGATCTCTCGCTCAGTAAAGTTTATTCTTTACTACACAGTACTTCATAATTAAAAAAGAATTTAGGCTTCTAATATTTTTGAAATTATATTTTTATGGCTGATACAATATATAAATTTCAATTTCCAAATGTGCAGCTATTTGTTTCAAGATCACTTGAGTATTATATCCTTTCCCATTATTTTGAAATGCCGTATTTATCATATATTAAATGTTCATATATATGTGGTCATGTTTCTGGTTCTCAATTTGTCTTTTTAATACATCTGCTTTGTTATCACACTGTTTGTATTACTAGAACTTTACACTATTTTTTTCATAGTAAGCTCTGACAACTAGTAGGTCAAATTCCACTTAATTGTTCTTTTTTTCACTTCATTATTTTTTCCCCAAAATATTTTGATCCTTGTGTATTTTCTTTTCCAGATAAACTTTATAATTTGGTCAGATACCACAACAAATCTCAATGGGATTTTAGTTGGGATTTTACTGACTTAATTGCTTTCAGGAAGTTGGCATCATTAGAATAGGAAAAATTTTTCACTCAGGATGATGGCATGCTACTCTATTTGCTCAATCAATTCCTTTAAAAAATGTCCACCAACAAAGTATTATTTCCTGTCCTTATTTCTTATTTGCTTTAAGGATAATTTCTAGACATGTTGTTTCTTTGTATGCAATTGTGAATGGAAATTTTTTTTGTGTGTTCCTGTTTCTGATTATTGCCTTCATATAGGAAAGCTATGGATTTATGTCTTAAATCTAGTACATTATTAAAATATATGTTAGTTCTAATAGTTGCTCAGTTATTTTAGATATTTTTAGATAGATAATTATATCATCTACATAATGATACTATTGTCTCCTTATGAATAAATATTAGAATATGAAGATACAGCAAATAGTGTGGAGTGTAAGTCTTATTAGTATTATTCAGCTCATAATTTTAATGTGAATAGTTCTATTTCACTTTCAAGTAAGGCATTTGTGACATATATGTATATTGTCTCCTTTGTCAATTTTAGTAAGTTGCTCCTATTTCCAGCATTAAGTAAGTTTTAATTAGAATAAGAGCCTTAATTTACAAAGTGCTTTGGGATTTAGCAAGATCATTTTATATTATTTCGTGTTTTAAAAATATTTTATTTATTTATTTTAGAGAGAGAGTGCAAATGGGGGGAGCAGACTCTGTGCTGAGCATGGAGCTCATGTGGGGCTTGATCCCATGACTCTGAGATCATGACCTGAGCTGAAACCAAGAGTCAGATACCCAACCGACTGAGCCACCCAGATGCCCCTATGTTATTTCATTTGTAATATATTATTTTAGTGAATTACATGACATTTTGTAATATTATTTTTCTATTCTTTAACTAAACATAGTTGAATCATATCTACTTTAATATACCGTAAAAGTTAATTTGCTACTTTTTATTAGGATTTTCATAAGTTGTTTTGATCAATAGGATTTTTAGTATTCTCTTCACCTGGAATTGGCATCAGAATTATGTTTCAGGTTTGGGGCACTGCCAGTTTTTGTAAATAAAGTTTTATTAGAACACAGCCATGCTCATTAGTTGATGTATTATTTTGGCTACTTTCACATTATACTGGCAATGTTGAGTAATTGCAATGGAGACCATATGACCCACAGAGACTAAAGTATTTACTATTTGGCCCTTTACAGAAAAACATTTGCTGACCCTGAACTTAGTTCAGCATACATCTTACTTCCTCTGAGACTAAAGTGGTCATTCTTCTGAATTCTTGTGGTATTTTTTTTCTGATACACTCATCTGATTCTTGTATTTTTTTTTTCCTTGCTCAGCATAGAGCCCAATGTGGGTCTTGAACTCATGACCCTGAGATCAAGACCTGAGCTGAGATCAAGAGTCAGATGGTTAACTGACACCTGCCCCATGACTCTTCTAATTCATTAGCATGTGTTGTTATTTTTTAAGTGAATCTTGCTTTCCAATTAAATTAAAACCTCTTCAAAGGCAGAAACTCTGTGCTATTTTTGTTTGCATTACAATGTTATGCACACACACACACAAAGAGATGTAAAATAACTATTAACTTATTTATGTTATATAGCTGCATATTTCATTGCTTGCTCTGCCCAGAACTTTTAGAAAACTTGCCCCACCTGGAAAAGTCAAGGCTAAGTGCTATGTGATTATTGTCCTGGTCAACAAACATTCAGATTCTTTCTTGAAAGTTTGAACTAAGACGCTGAGTGAATGTTGTTGACATCTATCAGAGAATTGCTTTAGATAAGAACTGACTCTTCTGGGGTCTATACACTAACTTCCCTCACATTAGTCCTTGCCCTTCTCCTGGGAATGTTCCCTCAATAAATCCCTTGAGTGATAATTCCACATTTCTGACTTTGCTTATAGGGAATCTCATTTAAGAGCTAAGACAAGGGCCTTCCACTCAGACTAAGACTTCAGGGAGGATCATTTCTCAAGCGATTTCCAAGTCTGAATCAGATCTCCAGAATATATTATATCTATAAAGACAACTGCTACTGTGTTGGAGAAGTGGGGATCCTTGCCAGTGTGCTTCTCATTGGACCCTGGGGAAGGGAAATCCTCCCCATGGCAGTCTTTCTCTTATATCAAACAAAATAGTTCACTAGCTTGCTAAGGAAGTATCCGTAAGTTGATGTAGTTGCAGTTTGCTGAACAAGTCCTATAACTTACCTTAACGTGGTCATCTCACCTTCAAAATTGGTAAGGATGTGTATACAAGTTTATGGTGGGTAGGACAATGAGGCAGGGTTACTATTACTTCCCCGACCTATATACTTGAACTTGGTATTGTCTTGTAGACATTTTTCTCTTTCCCCTCTAATTTTTCCTAAGTCCTGTATTTCCTCTTAATATGTATTTGGAGATGGTGACTATCATTTATTCTATAAGTTGCAAGATTGTGGGATGGAGAGAAAATATCTCCATGACATCACCTCAAGACACAATGGCTAGATATAACTTTGGATTGTTCCTGTTGGGCGGAGGTAAATGTGATTATGACTTTCATAGGGATACTCAGAACATACAGGGATGCACACACACTTTTAGGATTACATATGCTAGGGCAAGGGAATGTGTCACATATGTGTGATTGATGACCTTGCTTTGGTCCTTGCCTTGGTCCTAGTGAAACTACTGTTCTTATAGCTGCAGGTTGGGGCAGCCCCCCTAAAACATGCTTTGGTCCTAGTGAAACTACTGTTCTTATAGCTGCAGGTTGGGGCAGCCCCCCTAAAACATGTCGCTTTCCTCATCCATTCCCCATGTGGCTAGCTAAACCAGGGATGGGTTCTCAGCCAAGGCCCATTGAATCAATCCTATGGCTTACCAGTCACCATTCAGATTCCCTCCTGAGACCTGAAATTAATAAAAAGAGAGACTGTTGTTGGTTGCTTCTGAACCCTGGAGCTTTGAGTTAACATAGACTTGGACACTGAGATAGTAAGATAGGAAACCTGCTTGAAGAGAGAAAATTAAGATGCTGAAAAGAGATGATGAGACCATAACGGTACAAAGAGATGGGAAAGAAGGTACAGAAATACCACGGGAGAAAGAGACAGAAGTGAAAAAAAGACCAGAGAGGGGCACCTGGGTGGTTCAGTGGTTTAGCATCTGCCTTTGGCTCAGGTCGTGATCTTGGGGTTCCCGGATCGAGTCTCACATTGGGCTCCCCTCAGAGAGCCTGCTTCTTCCTCTGTCTATGTCTCTGCCTTTCTGTGTCTCTCATGAATACATAAATAAAATCTTTTTAAAAAAGAAAAAAGACCAGAGAGAAGAAAAGACTTCTCAGACTCACCTCTGTGCCTCACATTTCAATTCCCATCTTTTGTCCCCATGAGACACGTACTTGACTTTGGCACTCATCTCAAATAACAAATATCATCTCTGCTCTCTAGAAGCTTAAGATAAAAGAAACAGCACTCAGATGAACTGTCTTATACAGAAGACTGAGTCGTTAAATGCACAAGGATAAGTACAGATAAAGCATAATAAGACGTTAGAAATAATATCCTATTTTACTCGCTGTCCTCACAGACTGTGAGATTTCCTCACATTCTCTGAATAAGCTCCTCTTACTTTCTTGATCCAGCATGAGAGAATTTATGTTCCATGTAACGAAAAGAGCCTTGACTAAAATACGTCAACTAATGAGAGACACTTTCCAAAGCTTGGCATAACAGACTCATCAGGATTCTAGATCCTTGGGGAGTAGAATCAGAATCCACAGTGACCCTATTAATTTTGAGGAGAGATTGGAAATGTGGACAATGAAGGGCAGTGTTAATATTCAGGGGGGAAAAAACCCCAACCTTTCAAAAAACTTCAGGAAGGCAAATGGCAGGCTATTTGAAATATGGGAGAAGAGAGGAAATGGAATGAAGCCTGGAGCTGGGCCAGCCATGAGCTAGGGTTTCAAAGTACAGTTATCTCAGAGATAAACACAAGCAGAACATATTAACAGTGAAGAAAATGTTCCTTTTTTACTTAATATTGTCAAATTCAAACCAGTAAAATGTAGCCAGTGCCTATTGGCCTGTGGCACCCTTCTACAAAACACGATGTCTGCTTTCCAACATCTTATAGGCTAAAGGAGACAATGTTCAGGTAGGCTTCTACATACAGGAGAGTTGAAACATTTCATGCAGAAGCTTAATTACAAATAAAGCATTGGAATACTTCAGGAAAAACTGTTCTGTTAACTTCTAAAAGCACTTTCAATATCACCTGTGATTTATTTATTTATTTATTTACTTACTTACTTATTTTTAAAATATTTTATTTATTCATGTGAGACAGAGAGAGGCAGAGACACAGGCAGAGGGAGAAGCAGGCTCCATGCAGGGAGCCCGATGGGACTGGATCCCGGGTCTCCAGGATCACGCCCTGGGCCAAAGGCAGGCGCCAAACCGCTGGGCCACTTGGGCTGCCCTCATCTATGTTTTTAATGACAAGCAGCGCAGACTTTGGACACGAGCTGGATTCAGAATCTGGCTGTGCTGCTCACCATCCAAAAGCTTTCAGACAAGCCATTCTAGCCACTTTGATTCTTAGTTCCTTTTTCCTTTTTTTTTTTATTTCTTTATTTTTATTTATTTATTTTTTTGACTCTTAGTATCTTGATTTGAAAACTGGGGATGATAATTACCCCCCAGCAGGGGTGCCACGTTGAGACTGGCATTTCAGCTCGCCACAGCAATGGCTGCCAGGCCCTGTTCATTGGCTCACTTTGGTAGTAACTGGGAGCCTCTTTGTGCATCAGGGTTTGCCATCCCCTGGGTAAAGGTTGTTGCTTAGAAGAGAGCTTCAGAGTTGATTTGTAATTGAAAAATACAGGATGAAATGTTAGAGGAACCAAGGAAATATGCGGTGTGGTGGTAAAACTTAATTAACCTACTGTGTGTCCTTGGGCAAGTCACCTCATCGCTGTGGGGTTCTGTTCCTTCCTATTTTAAGTTGCTGTGTTGAGGACAGGGTGTGACAATGGAAAGTAGTGCTTGAGATGGTTTCTAATATCACATCCAACTATACATTTGATGATTCTCTAAAAGACAGGAACAGATTTGATTTTTCTTTGACACTGAGGCTCTTCAACAAAAGACAATGGCCAGCTTTAATATAGCTTCCCTGAGGATAGAATTATAGGAAATAAACTGGAAAAAAAATCCCAAACTTCTCTTCATTTAGGTTGGAGATAAGAAAGACTTTTTTAGGCTGTGAGAATTATTTATTGGTGTGAATTAACAAGACAGAATGGGACATTCTGGCAGGAGAGATTTCTATCTCTTTCCAACAGAGTTGGATCCCCAAGACCAGGTTTCCAGGGAGCGAGGGAGCACCGGGGAGTGTGGGTAGGGAGAGGTGTGAAGAGATTACTACTCTGGCCCAGTGCTCTGTGTGTAATTTGCTGATTTGTAGTTTCAGGTTTCATGGACTGAATGCGCCTAGGAATGCATAGCAAGCTTGGTGACTGGAGTTACAACCATCAGTGTGCTTTGCATTTGGGCCCCACAGGACCATGAAAGAAGGTGTTAACTAGCACACAGAACAGGTTCAAGTATCACAATTTCCAATTAGTTTTCAATTAGTTTTTAGTGTTGTGATTGAAAAGATAGATAGTAAAGTTCCTGGAGACGGTAATGGTCTAAAAGTGGTCAATCAGGAGGCCAATAAAACAAAACAAGCACTGCCCCCACCCCCCGCCCCCTGTTCCAGAATTGAGCAAGCAAAGCATCTGGTGAGGTGACACCACCGGGAAAAAAATTGTGCTGACTGGAAGGAACTGGCAAGGCTGTGACCCTCTCAGCATTACAGGCTGCCACTAGCCCTTTGGGAAGGACCTGCATTCCCTGGTTATGATGGCAGTTTTGTCAGCTATATTTACTTTTTTACTTATTTGTTTATTTTTAAGATTTTGTTTATTTGACAGAGAGAGAGAGGGCACAAGAGGGGTGGGGGGACAGAGGGAGAGGGAGAAGCAGACTCCCCACTGAGCAGGGAGCCGGATGGGGGGCTCCATCCCAGGACCCTGGGATCATGACCTGAGCCGAAGGCAAACACCTAACCGGCAGAGCCACCCAGGTGCCCCTCTTGTCAGCTATATTTAGACCAGATGACCACTTTGATGTTGTTCTTATAATCTTTCTTTTGTGTTGTATTTAATTTCCATTTAATTTTATTGCCTACTGTCTCCACATTCAATTTCTCTGTATCCAGCTTCATTGTCTGAGCTTCAGTTTTTGTTGTTGTTTGTATGTTTTCTGTGTGATGGACTTTTTGTAGGAAATATTTCATTGCATCTCAAGACATTCTTATTTTCACCTACTATGGTTTATTATTTTGTCTGTATTTGGTCTCAGCCAATGCAAGTTGGAACTACTGTTGCCCCACTAGAGGGCCCCGAGTGCCGTAGTCTGAGCCACTGCAGGCTGCTCACCCCGCAGTTCGAGAAAGTTAAGACTGACACACACTTGAGAAAAGACAAAGTATGGCCGTGACCATGTTGAGCTGTAGGCAGATCCTTTTGTTCTGGTGCTGCAGCCAATGATAATAGTCAGAAAAAGAGAAGACATTAAAAAAAAACCCACAAAAGAGGTTTGCTATTTTAAATGATGCTGGATATTGGGAGTATTGTTTTCTTTGAGAAGCAGAGAGGAAATTTCAGAAAAAGACACTATGTCTCAGCAATGTGTGGCCTTGTGAGATGCTTGAGAAAAGTTGGTCAAGGCTTCAGGGGTTGACTTGTAGGAATCTCTCCTGCCTGTTCTCTCATCATTTCAATTCACCTCCTCCACTACTGGCAGATTAATCTCTCCAAATCTCTGGAGTCATCACATTATTGCCTATCTCAGGAATCAGCAGTGATGCCACATTATGTAGACCCAAACCTCCAATCTTTCAGAGTAATCAAGATTCCTTTTAATGTTAAAAAAGAAAGAAAGAGAGAAAGAACAGCCACATGGTATTTTTGGAATCATTTCAATACCCTTTCAAGTGAATTTGTATTTAAGTATTTATGACGACATCTCGGCTTAAAAAAAGGGTACAGGTGGGAGAAGGTATTTATTCAGTCAGCTTACCTAACTTCTGGATTTCTGGACCCCCTGAAATGACCCCAGGCTTCTGTGAACCTTGGGCCAGAAGTATCAGCCTAGCATTGCCAGGACGTGTGACCAGGCAGTATTCTTTTTTTTTTTTTTTTAATAAATGTTTATTTATTTATTTATTTATTTATTTATTTATTTATTTATTTATTTATGAGAGACACACAGAGAGAGGCAGAGACACAGGCAGAAGGAGAAGCAGGCTCCATGCAGGGAGCCTGATGTGGGACTCCATCCTGGGTCTCCAGGATCACACCCTGGGCTGCAGGCGGCGCTAAACCGCTGCGCCACGGGGGCTCAGGCAGCATTCTTGATTCCATTGACTTTCTGAGTGTAGATGGCTATTTGGGTGTGCCCTCCTTCCTGTCGCATAACCCTTGGGACATCCTCCAGCCATTCTCTCCCCTCTGTATTTTCTATCATTCTCTTTTAATCAACATTTTTCTTTGCAGCCGTAAATATGCTCAGGTATCAAGTAATTTAAAATACTCCTTCCCCATCCTTAATATTCTCTCTCATTCCCAGTTGGTTGGTGCTCTGTTTTCTTCCGTGGGCAGTAAGCACCCATTCACAAGCCATCCTCACAGCCTCTGCCTTGCTTTAGTCACTCATCATTTTATACTTATTGTCTCTAATTATCCAAGATTTAGATTGGTGCCTAAGCAATCCTCATAATATCCTTATAATAGATGTAACACATAGGAACTACTGTTAATGACAGAAGCTGGAAATAAGGAGGCTTAAACAAACAAACAAAAGCTTTAATGGTGACATCATTTTCAAGAATAAGAAAAGACACTGAGCTCACTTGATTTGTGGCTCCTCTCTGTTCTCTACCTGGTGTCTGTGGGTAGACTTGCTTGGATGGGGTTGCTGCACCTTATTTTAATCTATATTTTCCAAGTCAGTTTGCCTTCAGCATTCCAAAGATGACCATCTTGGGAGAGCTGAAGCCACTTACTATCTACTAACTGTTAAAAAACAGCATTTTTGATTATCAAAGCATATTTATTATCATGCCATTTTATTTGAGTCAAAGAAAAATAGCAAAAACATGATTATCCTCATTGTCCTTTAAATAGTGAATTCACTATTTCAATAGGTTGTAATTGTTCCTGGCCTATAGTAGATGGTCTATATGTACTTATAGATGGCAGAGTGGCAATTGATCAATGACTATTCTTTCAGTTCCTATCTATTTCTTCATTTGTTTATTTGGTTATTCAGGCAATGAATATTGTGTTCACTGTGTGACACCTGTTGTACCAGGCATTTAGAGGACAATAATAAATATAGTTATGACCCTCAGGGATCAGATACATTCTTAGGTGAGACAGATGAGTGGTAGACAATTTTCATATGGTGAGGTGAGAGCTATAGAAAGAGGAAGGACAGATACTGTACACACACTTGGGAAAGTTTCTTAATTGAGGTGGGAGCAGGAGGGAACTCAAAGAAGGCTTTCTGGAAGAAGTGATATCAAAGCTCAAACAGGAAAGAATAGAAAATTCAATTCAATTTAATTCAGAATGGCAGTCTCCAAAGAGTTATTATGGCCTTGAGTCCTAAGGCTACCTATTGAAAGCTCTAGAGATGTTGCTAGCTGTAGGAGAAAAATGGTATTACAAATGACCTAGAATTGCACGTGATGAGGAATATTGATTCTGATTTTGGTACTTTGGGAACAAAGGTAAACTTATAAACTGTAATTTAAAAGTTTAATTGCTGAGAATACTAAGAAAAAAAATTCACTTTCTTACAAACATCCCTGAAAAAAAGTACCTTCTTTCTCCCTTATTCATGTAATTTGTGTATTAAAAGAAGTTTCATGGAGCACCTGAGTGGCTCATTGGTTAATCATCTGCCTTCAACTCAGGCACAATCCGGGAGTCCTGGGATGGAGCCCTGCCTTAGGCTCCCTACTGGGCAGAGAGTCTGCTTCTCCTTCTGCCCCTGCTCATGCTCTCTCTCTCTCTCTCTCTCTCTCTCTCTCACTCACTGACTCTTTCAGATAAATAAACAAAATCTTTTTTTTTAATAAAAATCTTAAAAATTTTTTTTCATCATTTTAATTTAAGAAGTTTAGTAAATCTTGTTGAATGAGCAAGTCTTGTCTTTTCTATTTCAGTATTTCTCAAATATTTAAATCTTGTCTCGATGTCATCCTTTAAAATTTTTCTTTAGAACACTCCAGAGTTTACTAGGAGACAGTGTCAAGTGGTCACATGTGAGAGGAGCATAAACAATCATCATGACAGGGCCCCACCAGATTTTTGTCTCACTGCTCCATGCTCCCATCTCACATACTGGTTGGGCTCCAAAGATTCCATGCTCTTTCTTGTCTCAGGACATTGTATCTACTCCCTCTGTCTGTAATACTCCAGCCCAGGCCTCAGAAATCTTTTGCTGTACACTCCCCATCTCTTCAAGATGGGTTAGAACTCCATGCAATTCCTACACTATAGCTTTTAATCCACTGCATGGCCACAAGCCGTTTGTGTCTTTCCCTTATTAGACTGAAAGCTCATTAAAGTAGGGACTATGCCTTATTTACATTGATCTCCCAGTGGACAACATAGTGCCCGGCAGACAGTAGGTGTTCAATGCATATTTAATGACTAAATAATAATTGCACAAGTTACATTTTCATGGGGCTTTATTTGTATATATCACCACAATGGCTTCTCAGTACAACTCTAGTGCCTAAGTATTATTATTATCCCTATTTCACAGTGGGAACCTGGGCACAAATAGGTTAAGAGACTAAGCCAAATTTCATAGTTACTTTATCTATAGCTTTATTCAGAAGTATGTGATTATCATGAGTAATTTAAGAAGTGGTTGCTTTTGGATATCTGGCTGTTTGACTATGGCATCTTCCAGAAATCAAGTGTCACTTCCTTACCTGATTATTCTAAAAATGTCAAGAATATTATGATTTTAATTCCCTTGGGAATACTCTTAACTATCTACTGTCAAAGGGGGGAAGGATGGGAAAATGTTCTACAGTAAAAGTATATCTCAAGAGGCCTGTTTAAACCAAATAATGGTTTACTTGCCAGGGCAAGTAAAATAAAATGGTGACTAGATTTTGCTAGAAGTTGAGTATTCCCTTATCTGTGCACCACTGGCTATGCGTATTGTTGAAAGGTAAAACAACACCCACCTATTAAAGTAAATGAGTGGTCTAAATAGTAATAAGACAAAAAAATCTGGAAAAAAATTATATATAGATAGCCAATCTTGTATTGGGCCCTTGATATATCTCACTAAACCAGAAAAATTTGTCCATGCTGTAGCTAAACATATTTTGTGTCAGAGGTAGATCTTTAGATGATGACAATTTACATAAAGAAAACGGATTTAAAATTTGTCTTCAGAATTTGCCATTTTTCCTTCATGTTCCCTTTGCTATTATTTACTATCCTCCAGCCCCTTCCTAAGGACTATGGACAATTGATATTCTCAGGTAGGTATGGGACATTCTATTTCTGAGGGTGATGCTGTGGTTTATTTGTTTATTGTGAGTGTAAATGACCCAATCTATTTTATTTTTTTGAGATATTTTATTTATTTATTTTTTATTTTTAAAGATTTTATTTATTCATGACAGACAGAGACAGAGAGGCAGAGACACAGGCAGAGGGAGAGGCAGGCTCTATGCAGGGAGCCCGACGTGGGGCTCAATCCCGGGTTTCCAGGATCATACCTCAAACTGAAGGGTGAGTTAAACCGCTGAGCCACGGGGGCTGCCCTTTTTGAGATATTTTATTTTATTTTATTTATTTATTTATTTATTTATTTATTTATTTATTTATTTATTTTTAATCGCCCCGCCCCCCCGGGCAGGATATTTTAAAGATGATTGCATAGAAAGGCCAGTGCTTAGCCCAGATGAATTAAAATCTCACAGACGTAGAAAGTAGATTTTCAAGCACTTGCTTTGATAGGCAATTATGTTTTGGGGTCAGGAAAATTTTTGTTGCCTTTGAATTTATAACACATAAGTGACAGTCTGTCCTGAGTATACATAAGACAAGCCGTTTCTAGAGATATAAACACTCTTCACAAAAATCAGGGCTAAGCCAAGGTGGGTCATAAACTCTGGAGCTTCCTGAAAGGTGGGATACTTGGGAACTACATAGAATTGACTATATTGAGATTGATTCCAGTGTGACTCAGGAGGTCTTAGATTAAATTGGTCAAGACAGAATCATGTAAGGGTCGTTGAATATGATAAGCTTTCCAGCAACTCAAATCAACTTGAATGGGTTGGGGGTACTACCCAGGCCTTTCATTCCAGTACCATTGAGTCCCATTGAGCTGGGATTTACTTGTGACAAGTACATGGTTAAGCAGCAAGTTTGTAATCTATTCTCTCAAGTTGCAGGGGAGATGGCCTTGGGAAGAAATAAGGTGGCTTGGTCTAAGGCAGACTTCCTGTAAATAAAGTAGTGGTATTTACCAGCAGGAGAGCCCTTAACTATGAAATGCTTTTTGCAGAGTGAACCTGGTTGTCTGGGATTCCTTATGGCAAACCAACCTAGAATCTGTGGATCTGGGGGCATAGTTCCTGGAAAATGACATAAAAACAAGGTGACTAACTGAGGATTTTTTTAAAAAATATTTTATTTATTTATTCATAGAAACAGAGAGAGAGGCAGAGACACAGGCAGAGGGAGAAGCAGGCTCCATGCAGGGAGCCGGACGTGGGACTCGATCCTGGGCCTCCAGGATCACACCTCAGGCTGCAGGCAGCGCCAAACCACTGCACCACCAGGGCTGCCCCTAACTGAGGATTATATAGAAATGCTTTGAGATCAAAACGACTCCTTCCAGGGGGATGGGGGACAGGGGGCACCTGGCTGACTCAGTCTTGGAGCACGTCATTTTTGATCTCAGGGTTGTGAGTTTGAGCCCCATGGTGGGTGTAGAGATTATTAAAATTTTTTTTTAAATGTTAAAAAAAAGAGACTCTTTCTAGTTAAGTGATGTGATCATATATGTAGCTTAGAGACATCACTCAGTAGATCTGAGACTAGAGGTCACCCAGTGTGGCAAAAAACATAATCTGGGGACCTGAACTGGTGTGCTGAACCTGTCCCTGCTTCACTTCTGTCTTACTTGTATCCTTGAGATTGTTAGGAAAGTTTAGTATTGTGGGCTAGATATATTTCTGCAATGTGAGCTTGATTTAATAATCTGATTCTTTTGTGTTGTCTCACCTTGTCACTTCTGCTGATGTGTTACCAGTTGGTGATTTTTGGATTAATTTTAGCTCCATTAACTGATTGAGCTTGTTATATCAATTTAGCATACAACTTAAACTCTGTCTTAGTTTCTCTTTTTGTGAAATGGGATTGATACATATCTGTATTGGATTCCTCTGTCTTCCCCAGGAAAAATATGTGAAAATTGATCAAATAGTTATTCTGACAGTGTTGTTTTGGGGTGTATCCTTGAAAGGAAGGAGTAATATAAAATAAATTGAGTCATATTTTACTAGTGTCTAAGGATATCCCCAAGAGGAAGTTGTACCCTGAGAACTCGATCTGACTCCATTTCATCTTTAATCTTCCATGCCAGAGCTCCATTTTGGGAAATTCATAAAAACTGCCTCTTATAGAATAATTTATTTCTAAGAATTAGATGTCCTTAAACATTTCCAATACCATTTTCCTAGAAAAGTAAGACAATAGAATTAAAGAACTTTAGTGGTACAATGGTAACAGAAGTAGTTTACTGTAGTTCAAATACTCATCCCTTCTTGATGTTGGAGCTAAAATTCTGGGAAGTTCTGGCACTTTCCCAAGCTTACATAGCTATGAGAGGTATAGCTGGGTCTTGAACTCTCTTTCTGATCATAGAACTCACCATCCTTTTTCCTTGTGGGAACAACTCACTTCCCATTCTCACTTCACGTGCTTCTGATGGGTTCCAAAGGTGGGTATATGTCCAAAATCTAGCCAGTCAGAGTGTTTTATCTTCTAATGGGTTCAGGAACAGACTCATGATCAATGAGAGGCATATTAGGACTTCTGGAGCTGGTGGGGAAGAGGACTTCTCTTTATGCTAGGGCTACTCGATAGAGTGAACGCAAGCCTGGAGGTTCCTGATGCCAGCCCATGCGAAGGATGGGCTTGACTGTGAATAAAGAAGGAGCCTCTTAGGGAGAAAGAGAGAGATGTTGTTCTTGTTAAGGCAGCTGAACTCTTCAGTTTCTCAGTTACATAAGGCGATTGGTCCTCTTTTTGATTTGAATTTGATTTGAGTTTCTTTTCCATGTAAAAGAAGAGTTGTAACTTATACATCATGTATTATGATCTCAAGTTCTATTATAAAAATTTCTACTCTTTCTACTGGTGTGAAAATATTTCAGTTTTGCAAAAAGACCCAATGAAACAGCATATATTTTAGCTGTGGATTCAGATATAACTTTGGAAGAACAAAATAGCTTCAGTTTTTCCAGCTGATCCTGGCAAGTGAAGGATTCATTTCTACTCCATGCCTGTATAGCTTTCTATGGTAGGAATCACGTGATTGATTTCTTCTGTTCACATATCCTCCTCACATTAGATTGTAAGCTGCTTCTTCTTCTTCTTCTTCTTCTTCTTCTTCTTTTTAGATTGTAAGCTTCTTAAGGACAGCGGCGCGGCTGTATATTTTTGTCTTATATTTCTAGTAACCAGTAAAAACAATATTGTTACAGCCTATCACTGGTTGAGTGCTTACTGTGTGTGCCAGGCACAGATTCATGTTTGACTCATTTAATTCTCACAACAAACTTAGGCAGTGGGTACCATTTTATAGATGGAGAAATGTGCTCACGTTCACAATGCGGAAGTGGTGGAGCTGGGATTCAAACCTATACACAGTCTGCCTCTTAACCAGTGCCCTGCCCTGCTTCTCCTTATTTACAGTTGTAATCAGTAAATACTTGTTAAACGAAAGAATATAAAGCTGTGACATTAGGATGAAAAACTTTTATGATGCCTATTTTACATTTGGACAAACTGAGTCAGTTTTGAGAGGAACGAGAGCCTACAACTCTTGGCTCCTACTGGAGCACTCTTTCCATCATCCAGTGTTTACTTATGGATCTTCAAAAAAGATATGCAAGAGCTTTAATTGGAAGTTCCAAATAAAATTTGGGGGCCATTAGCATAACTTACATTTTCACAAAAGACTGTCTTCCACATTAAAACACTTAAAAGAATGATCTTCTTATTTAATAAATAACACAAAAATAATTGGGAAAATCAACTAAAATACAAAAAATTTCGAAGCTTCCTCCCAAAGAATGTAGAGAAAAATTAATGTGGTTGAGGGGCGATCAGTTCTCCATAAATATAGCAGGTGGCATTACTTGCATTGTTATACATCACGTTAATAACCTGAAGATAAGCTAAACTGAATATAAACTATTTCTTTTATTTGTAATTTCAAAAGCCTAGAAAAAAGGACTCTAAGACAAAGATAGGCCATGTTCTCCATGAAAGATTCCTGGAAACTGAAAAATAAGGTCTTTTAACATTTTGTGATATAACTGTTTTTCTTGGCTTAAGCGTAGGTTTTAAAAAATGGTGCTCATTGTTTTGCTTCTAGTTCTTTTATGCATGGACAACCGTGCTGATGATGCATTCAGTTTAGGAGAATTTTCCAATTGAAAAAGTGCTCTGGAGAAGTTTAAGCGCCATGAATCACCCAAACCTCATCTAAGTCTCGTGAAGGCAAAGGCTGTGAAAGGCAGTCACAGAGAGAAGACATATTGTAGTTGTGCTGCCTGATTCAACTAAATAGAAAAATATTTTGTAAAGACATGAGAATTTCAGGCATCTGACAGAGTGGTAAGGATAAATGTCACATTCTGTCAGAAAGGCAAGAACGAGTGACCTGGTACTCACCCTCCCGCCTCTTCTTTTTCCCCTCGCGAGGGGCAGACCTTGAATCCCAGTCTTACTCCTATGTAACATACAAAACTAAAGTCTCTTGGTCACACTTAGGAAAGCATTGTGAATTAGGGCATTTCTCCCTAATTATTTCCTAATGGCTTTCGGACATCCAAAATGGTTTTGTTGGTTTTTTTTGGGTTAAAGATTTTATTTATCTATTTGAGAGAGAGAGAGCATGCATGGGAGGAGGACAGAGGAAGAGGGAGAAGGAGAGAGAGAGAGAGAGAGAGAGAGAGAGAGAGAGGCAGATTTCCCACTGAGCAGGGAGCCCAATGTGGGGCTCGATTCCAGGACCCTGGGATCACAGCCTTAGCTGAAGACAGATGTTTAACTGACTGAGCCACCCAGTTGCCCCTCTTTCGGACACCCAAAATGATTTTGATCAGGTGAGTGAGCCAATACATTTTTCCAGTGTGAAGGACGTAGATTGCTCATAATAGTAATAATTATAGCAGCAGCAACAGAAAACATCTTCTGTTCAGAGAGATTGGCTCTCTCTCTCCTCATTTGCTCAGTAAGATTAGGAGTACAGAGGGCCAGAGCTGTTCTCTTGGCCTGCTCTTTAAACTGGCATTGAATTATGAATAGAATACGTATCTCATTATTTCTCAATTATTAAAACATGTAAAAATGCCTGATGTTTGGGCCCTTTTCTTCCCAACTTTACTCTCACCCAATTTTTCCTTAAAAATATTCTCCTTTAGGGCTTTGAAGCCTTTCCCGTCTCATGCCTCTGAGTCCTACCTCTGTCAAAGGGGAATTTTTAGCTCATACAAATATCTAACTGCTGGAGGTGCCTCTTGAGTCTGCAACTTTCAGTGGAGAATTATGTAGTAAAGGGCTTTACTTGTCTGTCTGCCTAACTTTCTGTGTCCACTGTGCTTCCAGTTTAAAGAAGGAAAATATGGACAATGTGATCTGTTATGCAGGTGACCCAAGGACAGATTTGGGATTTTTTTTTTTTTTTACATTTTTCTTAGACAATGCATCCCCTGTCCTAGCAAGCAAAAAATGTATCCTCAGGGATATTTTTGTGTCCAATGAATTCCCCAGAATTTGAAATGTACTACTTTGAAGAGGTGTATGTATTACAGGGCATTTGGAGCAGTAGATCACTGGGCAGGCTGAACTCTGGGCTTTTTAAATTCTGATGTACAGTAAAACCTTATCTCCTTGGAGCCACCACATTTGGTGGCTGAAGAGCCAATGGAGTGGCTAACAAGTGGAGGCCATCACAATTTGCCTTCTTCAGTTTGATAAGCACTAGCTCATGTGGGCTCTCATTTGCTATTAATAGCTATTTTCATATTTTCATCTCTTAATTCAGAGCAAGCAATTTGATGGTTTCACAAAGGATAAATAAAAATGGTGTTGCTTTAAATAAAGCTAAAGTAGGGATTGCAGGTCCAAATGCAAGTTTAACTGGCTGTAGGTAATCACTGGGCAGGCAAATGTGGTCTTGAGTCTACTCAAGGTACCTTGGCTCCCTGGGCCTTGGTTGAGTAGTGATTGTAGGCTGTGGTCAGCGGCAACAGAAATGATTGGATAAGCTGAGAGGCCTGATCCATCTGCTTCCCCTCAAAGGCTCTCAATTCCTTATTGGGAATAGGGATAATCCCACTCCTTATCTCACAGTGGGGCTATAAGTGCAAAGCAAATGAAATAATGCCCATGGAAATACTTTATAAAATGTAAAGTGCACCAAAGGCAAGGTGATTGTTAAGACAATTATTATTGGAATACTCCTAATTATTCACTGACTCTAATCATGTCCTGAGGGGAATACTCTATATTCCTAATAAGAACTTGGAAAAATTCAACAGTGATTTACAACCATAACTTCCCCCCATTTCTCCTCACTAATATCTATTCCTTTCCCCTTCTATCCCATCTCTAGAGAAGTGAAACCCACATGAGCCATTTTCTCTGAAAGCAAGTGAAGTATTGGCTAGCATGAAGAAGAACAGTTGATTCCCGTTATTCATAATAGGTATGTTTAGTAAAGTTGCCAAGAATACTGAATTAATGAATACTGAACCATTGCTCCTGGGGGAAATACAAGGTTAGGCTTCTAGTAGCTTCTGGTCACAACATATTTATCAACCAATCAACACATAACCTCATTTTATGTGTTTTTGTTAATGTTGGTCTATTAACATTGAATTCATGGCCAATAGTGCTGTAATTCATTCCTGAACAAAGCTTCTCTAACACACACATTTTCTCCATTTTCTCTGTAGGTCATATGACAGCCTTCTTGCATTTAGGAACTCTGAACAGCAGTATGCTCAGGGGTCATTTTAAGCAGTGAATTCACCAACAAAAAGCACATAAAAAAAGCAAAATGTGGCATTAATGGATTGCACAAAGGACACTTGCATGTAATGTGACAGCTGAAACAGAAAAGCAGAGTGTCCCCTTGTTTGACCTTAGTTGGGAATGTGTGTGTTGGGTTCCTCAAAATTTTCATGCCTCTGCACAAGTCTGCAAATGACTACAAAAGCATTGGGAGTACTGATTTTTGGGATACAAGTATATTTTAGCTTGTAGGTGAATTTGCAAATATGAATCTGCAAATTATAAGGATGTGCTGTATCTCTAGGGGCAGAGTTAGTACTACCTATGGAAATTGTAGGAGAACAGTTTTCAGATCACTTCCAGACCAGATTTCCTGATAATTATAATTGTCCAGCAAGAGAGCAGACTTGCCAGTGAGCATCTATCATTGAAGGTTCTAGAGGAAGGGCCATGATTTAGACTAACTTGGGAAAAGAATACAGGTCCTGAGAGGAGACCACAGCTCTGAGCTGAGCAATGTTTGATGAAGGAATAGAATAAAAGCCAAATACAGGTACCATCGTTACTGATCATTCCCTAAAACCAATCTTCATTCTCTCATACTCAAAATGGGATTTCAATCAGGCCAGTATCTAGTGCTTTAGGAAAAGTAAGAAGCAACTCTTAATTTCAGGGTTCTGAGTTCAAGCCCCACGATGGGCATGGAGCCTACTTAAAAAAGAAATATAAAATGTAAAAAGCAGTGCTGTTTTAAGTGGAGATGTGTGCATAAGTATCCTTCATTCTTGCAAGCTGTCACATGTTAGGAGTTAGAAGCAGCACTTAGTACATTACAGAACAGTGATGAGGAAAATGCTAAGAGATAAGGAAAGGTCATTGAACTGGAAACATATGTTTTTCAGTAAATCATCAGAACATAAAAAACAGGTCTGGGGGAAGAAGTCACTTTCAGAAATGCTAAACCCAAGCAGGAAGAGAAGGTGCAGTGCATCTCCATGAAGAATTGAAAGATCCCCAGATCTACACAAATGGGAAGCAAGCTGTGTCCCTTTGTTTAAAAATAAAAAGCAAAATGACGTTGCCCCTGCCAAATAAAACGGATTGTTTAATAATCAGGAACTCTAGGGCCATGCAGAAAAATTTGATACTTGGGGTTAAAAATGTATTTTCAGAGGCTAGGTTAGGGAGGAGAGGCCACAACCACCCTCACATATCTTCTCCCCTCTCAGGCCTGCAAAGAGGCAAAAGAAATTCTAGGAACATTCAGCCGGGAGCTGAGAGTTGTGGTTTGTTTGTTTGTTTGTTTGTTTAAAGCAGAGCCAAATAACATAGTAATAAATTCCCTTATTTCTGCCTTAGCCTGTCTTGTATTCTGTATTGGATGGTGAAGGTGCTCCTGTGGGGCTCCTTTCCATTCCTTTTTTTGCTGGGATTTTATAGATTCTGTACTAGTGGGGACGTGGCTCCTTTCCACTCATGGGGCTGGGCTGGGTTTCTGATTTCTTCCCCTCTTTTTCCACTCATATCTCTGGACAGATAGCTAGCTGGCAGCCATGAAGACTCTGGGAGGGTGAAGTGCTCTTCTTTTTTTTTAATTAAAAAAAAAATTCCACCTTCCTGGGTCACAGAAAGTTAGTCCAGCTGCTCCCTTCACAGGAGGGGAGGTGGGGGGACTCATTTTCTTCAGTCTCCAACATCCATTCATGGTCTGGATGCACTTGGGCTATTGTTTAGTTCAGCTTCTATTAAAAAATTTGCCTTTAAGTTCTGTTCATTTCTGGAACTTGAGCCTTCTTTTTCTTACTTTCAAGCCTAACCATGTATTAAGGAAAAAAACATTTATCCAGAATTTTTATATATTTAGAGTAGGGACTGGAAGGGCTCCCTGCTCCTGCTCCTGTTCCATTGGCCGTAATGAACAAAAGTCAGCAAATGGTATTTCTCAACCGAAATTGTTAATTTTGAAAAATCAGGCTTTCAAGACAGTGGAACAGGTGGGTTGAATGACTACCATCTGCCCTTTACCTACAGTCACCAATTACTAACATGTTGCCACATTTCTTCTTTCTCTGTCTATATTTGTATTTTGCTGAACTGTCTGAAAGTAAGTTGTAGATAACACACCACAGTTCATAACTACTTCAGCATACACCTGCTTCATAACCACAATACTATTACCACAAAGTTGACATAATTCTATGTGTTCCTATATATAACTGATCTTTTAATGTCCCTGATTATCACCAATATCTTTCATTGCTTTTTAAGGATTTTTAAAAATATATTTTATGTATTTATTTGACAGAGAGAGAGAGATAGAACAAGCAGAGGGAGCAGCATAGGGAGAGGGAGAAGCAGACTCCCCACTAAGCAGGGACCCCGACATGGGCTCTATCCCAGGACCCTGAGATCATGACCTGAGTTGAAAGCACTTAACCAACTAACCCATCCAGGAGCCCCTCTTTTATAGCTTTTTAAAAAGAAATTTAGGATTCAATTAAAGTTCATGCTCTGTGCCACTGATCTAAGTCTGCACAAAAATCCTTCCATCTTTTCATATTTTTCATGACACTGCTTTTTTTGAATAGTTCAAGTCCATTGTGTTATAAAATATTCCATATTCTGAAATTTCCTGATTATTTCTTCATGATGAGTTCTTTTCTTTTTTTAAAGATCTTATTTATTTATTCATGAGAGACAGAGAGAGAGAGGGAGAGGCAGAGACACTGGCAGAGGGAGAAGCAGGCTCCATACATGGAACCTGATGTGGGTCTCCATCCTGGGACTCCAGGAGCACGCCCCGGGGCCAAAGGCAGGCGCTAAACCGCTGATCCACCCAGGGATCCCCAATGACGAGATTTTTAAAACCGTCATAGAATGTATATGTAAGTTAAAAGCATTTTAGTCACTTGTGAGTTTACCGTTGTGACTTTAGTGCATTAAGCACATTTGCATCATTGTGCAACTATCACCACTTTCTCCAGAAAGAGATGCATATATACTGTTCACTCATTAATTTTTACATTTATTAATGATTCTTACCAGAATTAAGTATTATATTGGTGATTATAAATCACCAATTATTAAATGGTGATTTTAAAAAATTCAGTCATTCCTTTTACATTTATTATTGGAATTTTTCTGTAGGGGGAAATAATTTGAATAAGCGCACTTCTCCTCTACATCTATAGAGGCCAGGAAAAAAGGTGGCATTTTCAAGTGCTGAAATAAAAGAACTATCAACCTAGATGAAAGGAAACTAAGATAATTTATCACAAGCAGACCTACCTTAAAAGAATGGTTTAAAGGAAATTCTCTAAGCAAAAGGAAATGTAAAAGCAAAAATTCCAGAACATCAGAAAGTAGGAAAGAATAGCTGAAAGAAGAAAAAGGGGGCAGTAAAACAAACTTCAACAAATTTAAAATAACCCAAATCATACAGGTGATCTATTCTCCAATAATAATAGAATCAATCTGGAAATCACTGGCAGAAAGATAGCAAAAAGCTTTCCAAACACTTGAAAACTAAACAACTCACTTTTAAATAACTCATGGGTCAAAGAGGACATCTGTAGGTAAACAGAAAAATTAATTTAACGAAATGAAAATGAAAATACAGCATGCCAAAATTTGTGGAACACAGGTAAAGTAATGCTAAAATGGAAATTAAATGAATTAAATGCATGCCTTGGGAAAAAGGAAAAGACTCAAGCCAATAATCTCACTTCCAGTTTAAGAATTCAGAAAAAGAGAGCAGAATAATCTCAAAGCAAGTAGAAAGAAGGAAGTAATAGAGATAGGAGTAGAAAAATCCGTGAAATGGAAAACAGAAAGTGATAGAGAAAATCAATGGAACACAATTCTAGTTTTCTGAAAGGTCAGTAAGATCAAAATCTGTAAAAAGATTGACCAAAAACAGAAACAAAACCAATCAAGAGAAAAGACACATATTATTAATATCAGGAACAAAACAGTGGATACCACTACAGACCCAGAACATATTAAAAGGATGGTAGGGGAATATCACAAACAGCACAACACACATAAACTTAACAGCTCAAGTGAAGTGGACCAGTTCCTTGAAAGCACAAACTACCACAACTCACCTAGAATGAAATAGATCATTTGAGTATCCCTATAACTATTGAATAAGTTGATTTGTGATTTAAAAACTCTGAAAACAGGGCACCTGGGTGGCTCAGTGGTTAAGCACCTGCCTTTGGCTCAGGTTGTGATCCTGGGGTCTTGGGATCTAGTCCCGCATTGGGTTCCCCACAGGGAGCCTGCTTCTCCCTCTGCCTATATCTCTGCCTCTTTCTGTGTGTCTCTTGTGCATAAATAAAATCTTTAAAAAACAAAAACAAAAAATCCCCAAAAACTGAAAAAGAAATCTATTGGCCCAGACAGTTTCACTGGAGAATTTTATAAAATATTAAAGAAGTTTAACAATTCTACAAAATCTCTCTGTACAATCTCTCTCTACACAATCTTCTCTTCATTTTAAGAAGCTAGTCTTAACTGACACCAAATTAAGGACAATACAAAAAAAATAGAGAACAATATTGCTCATGAATATAGACACAAAAATCCTTAAAATATTAGCAAACAAATTCTACAGCATAAAATAGATTGTACACCATGACCAAATGGAGTTTATTTCAGGGATACGAAGCTGGTTTAATATTCAAAAATCAATCAGTGTAATACACTATATTAGTAAGCTAAGGAATAAAAACCACACAATCATACATGGATGCAGAAAAAGCACTTGACAAAATTCAATACCCATTCATGATAAAAACTCTCAGAAAAATAGGAATAATGGGAACTTTTTCAATGTGGTAAAGAGCATCGACAAAAAACCTACAGGTAATACAACTTAATGGTGAAAGGTTAAATGTTTTCTCCTTAACTTTGGAAAGAAAGCAAGGATGTTTGCTTTTACCATCCTTACTCAACGTAACACTGAATATTCTATTCAATTCAATAAGTTGAGAATAGGAAATAAAAGATATTTAGGTCAAAAAGGAAGATATATAACTGGTTTTATTTGCACATTACATAATTGTATCAGTAGAAAATCCCAAGGAATCAGAACTAGCTATAAATAATATAGCTGTTAGCAAAGTCACAGGACACAAGATAAACATATAAAATTCAGTTGTACTTCTAAATATTAGCAATGGACATACAGACACTTAAATTAAATAACAATACCATTACAATCACTCAAAAAAAACCCATGAAAGACTTAGGTGTAACTCTTTTAAAACATGTACAGGATTTATTTCCTGAAAACTGCAAAATGCTAATTTAAAAATGTCAAAGTAGATCTAAATAAATGGAGAAATAAAAAAAGAATAAATAAATGGAGAAATAGATTATTATGTTCATAGATTGGAAGACTCAACATAGTAAAGATGTCAATTTTCCCTAAACTGTTATACATGTTTCATGTAATTCATATTAAAAGCCTTGCAAGATTTTTTTAATAGATATGAACAAGATTCTCATTCTTACATGGAAAGCTAAAACAATTTTGAAAAAGAGTGAAGTGGGAGGAATCATTCTATCTAATTTCAAGACTTATGATAGGGCTTTAGTAATAAAGACTATATTGGTAGAAGGAGAGACACTAAAAAAAAAAAAAAAAAAAAAAAAAAAAGAAGGAGAGACACTTAGACCAATGGAACAGAATAGAATATCTAGAAATAGACCCACACAAATATGCTTATCTGACAAAGAACTAGTATCTGGAGTGTATAAAGAACTCTCAAACTCAACAGCTAAGTGAAAAATTATTTTCTTTAAAAACATTACCATAAAATGGGGAGAATATATGAAGAGATATTTCACTGAGGAGGATATACAAATGGTAAGTAGTACATGAAAAGATATTCAACATCATTAGCCATTAAGGATTACAAATTAAAACCACAAGGACAGCTTACTGCTCACCTATTACCAAGTCCTCTCAAGGAGAGGAGAAACTGGATCATGTACATTGTTGGTGGGAACATAAAGTGGTATAGACTCTCTGGAAAACAGTTTCAATATTTCTTTTCTTTTTTTTTAACTAAACATGCAACTACTATATGACCCAGCAATTGCACTCCTGGGCATTTATTGCAAGCAGTGAAAACTTAAGTCCGCACAAAAGCCTGTACATCAATGTTTAGTAGCTTTATTCAGAGGCCTAAAACTGAAGACAACCCAGATGTCCTTCAATCGGTGAATGTTTAAACACACTTAAATAGGGATGCCTGGGTGGCTCAGCAGTTGAACATCTGCCTTTGGCTCAGGGCTTGATCCCAGGCGCCAGTATTGAGTCCCACATCAGGATCCTTGCAGGGAAACTGCTTCTTCCTCTGCCCATGCTTTTGCCTCTCTGTCTCTGTGTCTCTCATGAATAAATAAATAAAATCTTGGGCAGCCCAGGTGGCTCAGCAGTTTAGCACCACTTTCAGCCCAGGGCGTGATCTGGAGACCTGGGATCGAGTCCCACGTTGGGCTCCCTGCATGGAGCCTGCTTCTCCCTCTGCCTGTGTCTCTGTCTCTCTCTCTCTCTGTGTCTCTCATGAATAAATAAATAAAATCTTTAAAGTAAATAAATAAATAAATAAATAAAATCTTTAAAAATAAATAAATAAACACACTTAAACATACTTTGTACTACCATGCCATAGAATACTATTTAACAATGAAAAGGAATGAACTATTGGTACATATTAGTACGACTTAGATAAATCTCCAAAGATTTAGGCTAAGTGGGAAAAGCCCATTCCAAAAGGTCATAATATTGTATGAATTTGTTTATATAACATTCTCAGAATAACAAAAATTTATACTCAGAATACTATGTTTAAAAGTTATTTTAGGGGTGCCTGGGTGACTCAGATGGTTAAGCATCTGTTTTTGGCTTGGGTCATGATCTCAGGATCCTGGGATTGAGCCCTGTGTCAAGCATCCCACGTAATGGAGAGTCAGCCTATCCTTCTGTCCCTCTCTCCCAGCCTCAGGGTTGTGTGTGCACATGCACACACACACTCTCTCTCTCTCAAGTAAATAAATAAAATCTTTGAAAAAAATTATTTGAAATGATTCTTTTCTCTGTGAGGTTATTTTATTATTCAATCAATTTGATAAACATTTAGCTTCCTTTGTTTTTGTTTGTTTTCCAATTTAGCTTATAATTTTTCATCCTCTTTTGTTTTTGTTTGATTTTAGTTTTTGAATATGTAAAATACTTACATAATTAAAAATTCTAAATAATATAAAAAAGGTATACTCAGTGAAATCTCATTCCCGTACTTTCCTCTAACGTATGTTCCCCCCCAACCCCACTTATTATAGGTCATAAAATATATTACAGTCTGGTCTATAATTTCTGTATTTCTTTTAGGCAAAAAAATTATATATTCTTATTTTTCTCTTTTTTATCACATAAAAAGTAACATACTATATACAAGATACATTTTCTTTCTTGCTTTTAAACTTAAAAATATATACTGAAAAATCACTCTGTATCAGCTCATAGAAAAGATACATTCTTTCTTTTTAAGATATATTCTTTCCTCTTTTAAAGATTTATTTATTTATTTATTTTGGAAAGAGAGAGAGAGCGTGCTTGAGCACAGGGGAAGGACAAGAAAGGAAGGGGGAGGAAGAGGAACAGAATCCCAAACAGACTCCAAGCTGAGCATGGGGCCTGATGTGGGGCTCAATCTCAGGACCCTGAGAATATCACCTGAGCTGAAACCAAGAGTTGGTGGCTCAACCAGCTGAGCTATCTAGGCACCCCTGGAAAGATATATTCTTAATAAATATTTGATGATTGAAATCTGATTGAATATTATCACTCAGGGACTTAAGCCAATAATAATAATAATACAGAAGTATGAAATCTAAAAATCTTTCATTGGAACTCTGAGGTACATTGCTTATATTCTGCTCTATTTCATAAATATTTTAAGGCAGTTAACATTATGGGATAAATTTTAAGGAAAGGATAATGTCTTCTAAGCTATGGGGCATCCTTTGCTGGTAAAAGCTTTCATTTTAAAGTAAATGAGTTTTACACAATTTGGGTTTCATTACTTTTAAAGATTCTAGGTTTTTTTTCCTTCAAAACATTCAGGCAAATTCTTGAAAATAACTTTCAGCCTATTATGGATAGTTTTTGGTTTGTGTTTAACTTGCATCTTTGGGAGTATCTATTCCTGAGCAGTGAAATCTTGCCTCTCATTGTGAACTCCAGGCTGATCTCAACACACTTTTAATGGCTGGCTTGTCTACTCTGGGGACTCTGCAGGCAGAGAATTGCTTCACGACAGCCTCTCTACATAGCAGATCTCCAGGGAAAACTGGATACCACTCACAGTGGGGGTGCTTAAAAAAGTAGTGAGTAAAACTTGTATAGCATCAGTTTTGGATATGCTTGCTTTGCTTCAGCTTTTAAAGCATAAGAGCCAGATCCTAGTAGTTGGATATAAAATATGTGTCAATCAGTAGGAGTATACTAATCACAGTTCCTTTCAGAAACCCTGTACAAAACAAGAAAATGTATCAAAATTCTAAAATTACATCTTTAATTAAATGTAGCCAGATAAACACAAACATTTTTATTTTTTAAATTAAAAAAAAAGATTTATTTATTTATTTGACAAAAAGAGAGAGACAGAGAGTGAGAGAGTACAAGCAGAGGGAGCAGCAGAGGGAGAGGGAGAAACAAACTCCTCACTGAGCAGGGGACCCTGATGTGGGACATCGATATCATGACCTGAGCTGAAGGCAGATACTTAACTGGCTGAACCACCCAGGTGGCCCTAAACACAAACATTTTTAAAAGATATTAAAAGTCAAGAAGTTTCTCTGTCTTGAACATTACTTGGTGAAGCACAGGACCTTGCTACTTACATAACATGAGGATTCCATTATGCTTGTGTAGTCCAAATACAATGCTGAAAACTTCGAGTAGATGTTCGTAAACAAATACATGTAGTAGTTTAATAATTGTAATCAGGAACAATTTTGTTAATAGTTATTTTACAAACTTCCATTTAGTTCATATACTTTCTCTAGGATTTTACATTTGATCCATATCTTGGTTAGTATATTTTGACTTTGCATACATTTTGTAGCTAAAATCTATAGTACTACATTTAACTTGTGTAAATTTGTCCAACTACAGTCAGAATAAAGATATTTGGGGCACATGGGTGGTTTGGTGGTTGAGTGTCTATCTGCCTTTGGCTTGGGTCATGATCCCAGGGTCCTGGGACTGAGTCCCGCATTGGGCTCCCCACAGGGACCCTGTTTCTCCCTCTATGTCTCTGCCTCTCTCTAAGTCTCTCATGAATAAATAAATAAAACATCAACCTATATTGTAGGTGTGTGTGTGTGTGTGTGTGTGTGTAGGTGTGTGTGTGTGTGTGTGTGTGTGTGTGCGCATGTGCATGTGTGTGGTTAGCCAAGAGCATAAATGTTAATACTAATAACATCAACATTTATTAAACTCTGCATTGAGTGCTTTATATTCATCTTATTTAATTGCAAGTTTATCCTCAGATGAGCTAAGAGGCTCAGACAGGTGAAGTAACATGTCCAAGAGGTTGAACACATATTAACACAGCTTGTAAGAGGCTGTACTAAGATTTCAAATGCCTGATGACAACTCCCTGAGAGTCCCAGACAGGTGAAGTTGAGATATTCTTTAGAAAGGCCATTCTCTACTCTGCATGCTCATTACCATTATACAGTTCAAAGGAAAATTGTTTCTCTTTTCTTTTTCTTTTTGGAAAATTGTTTCTCAAAAAGGTTTCTTTTTAAAGATTTTATTTATTTATTCATGAGAGACAGAGAGAGAGAGAGAGAGAGAGAGAGAGGCAGAGACACAGGCAGAGGGAGAAGCAGGCTCCATGCAGGGAGCCCGAAGTGGGACTCAATCCCAGGACCCTGAGATCACACCTTGAGCCAAAGGCAGACGCTCAACTGCTAAGCCACCCAGGCATCCCTCAAAAATGTTTTAATGTAAAGAGAGCTGGTTCCAAGGAGCAAGTTGAGGGGGTCCTCATCTCAATCAATATTCCATTTAGCTCAATTTGCTGACCAAGAATGAGAGAAGGGTCCAATAAAATGACCAAGTTTATGAAAAAACCCATAGATAAAAAGCAGAGATGATTCTCTTCCATCTTCTTTTAACTAGAAAACTTTTCCAAAGTGAAAAACGAATATATTCTAGCCAGGATGGAGTCATTTCCCCCATTATTGTTACACTTGTTCCTATTATAGTCACATTACAATAACCACTACCACAAATTATTCTGGTAGTTGTTCAAGTCATCTCTCCCTCTTATATTGTGACATTATTTGCTGTGAATAATGAATGGATAGAAAACAGCACTTAGTACAGTGTCTGAGACACACACCTAAAAAGACGTCTTCATCAGGCTACAGCTTGTGCTTAGGGAAAGGAAAAAATGGATTCAGTAGTTGAAAGCAGAAATCCTGGCAGATGATAAAGTTATTCAAGGAATATGATGGGAAGCAGGTACTAGTTCTAGAAGTTGGTATCTGTCAGAGTGGTTCAGAAGGGGGTCATAAGTAAGCTGAACAGAGCATGACGTTTGCGAGTTTTGAAACAGGAGGCATCAGACCTAGAATCATTTATTTACTCATTCATTAAACATTAATTAAGTGCCTTTTATGGGACAACACTATACTATGTGTTATGAATATAAATGAATAAAACTGGCCTCTTCCTCACAATCCAGTGATGGAAGCAAAAAATTTAAACAATTACAATACAATGAGTTATATTAGAATATAGGAAAAGAAAAGGTTTTATGAATCCAGCAGGGAAAAATGACTAAATCATATTGGGAAGGCATAACAAGTAAGGTAAATGAGGTAAAAGTTGCCTATTCTTTGAAAGCTTTTTGAAAGCTTCTTCAGCTTGAGAAGAAGGCAAAGCATTACAGAGACAGGAACAGCTTGTAAAAAAAATATTGAAGGATAAAAAGTTATCTTGTATTTAGGAAATGGTAACACTTTTAGGGGATTGGAATGCAGGTATGTTAGGGAAAGTGAAAAGATAATACAACTTATAGTGATAACCAGATAGGTTTTTACAAAATACTTTGGATACCATCCCTCAGCTGGTGGGGGGCCACTGAATGTTTTTATCATAGGATTGGCATTTGCTGGAGATGCATTTACCATGAAAGTAATGATGTTAACTTTTCAGAGCTCCTCATCTGCATGGAACTTTCCAAGACGCTGGGAAGATCCTGAGCAATGTGCCCAAGCCCAATTGTTTTTGCCACGTTTGAAAAAGAAATTATTTTATGGAGGGAGCTCTAAATTGGATAATCTTCAGCCTTCACAAAACCTGGATTTTCTCCTGGCATGACCTATGACTTATGACCCTGGCAATGAGATAGAGGATAGGATGGAGGGGAAGGAAGAGGCTGGTAGGAGCCATAGAGAACTGGATTAAGGCAATGACAGAGATGATCAAGAGAAGGGGCAGGCCATTAGGAGGTAAAATCAATGGGATTTGTAACAGGTTAATATGGGAATGGAGTGGATGGAAAGAATTTTTGGAAGACTCAGATTTTTAATGGGTGCCGAAGAAGATGGTGCCACTATAATTGAAAAATGAAGTATATATTTGGGAGCTGGAAAGACAGTGAATTTATCTTTGGTAGGAAAGAGAATCGTGAAAGAGAGGTGTTCAACAATGTTAGTGCGAGATACTGGGAAAAAATGGAGGGAAATGAGAACTAAGGACTTTCTATTGAGTTTGGTAATTAGAAAGTCACTGGTTACCTTAGGAGAAAACAAAGGACGGAACCATTGGGTGGTGTGATAAACTCAAAGGACAGCAGCAAGCAAATTATAGCCCTCCCTATACCTCTCATGACTTTCATGAGTTCAAGGTAGAAGAGCAGTGGCTTTTGGGGAGCAGGTGAGAGCTGAGCTCATCGAATAAAAGACAATCCTAGTCAAGAGGGACCAAGGAGGTGGTCATGCTGTGGGGAAAGGGATTCAGACACAGGGGAACCAAACAGACTCTAGCAGAGTTTGGGATTTTTGGAATCAGAAGCCGAGTGACTGGGGCAATAGGTTCTGGGAAGACTAGGAGTTAGGCTGCATTGATGCTGAAGAATTTCAGGATGGTCATAAAATGCCCCAAAACCCCAGGAAGAAGATAAGGTTGTCTCCAGAGTCCAGGGCATATCTGAACCAGTAATTACCAGGCAAGAGAGCTCAATGATACAGCAGGCAAGATGTGGGGGATCAGGGAATCAGGGAGAGCATACCCAGAAGGGAAAATTTATGGTTGGGGAAGGGATGCAAGGCAGCTCCTCTTGCCTCCAGGCTCTGGAATCTGAAGTCAGCACTTCCTAAACTCAGAAGGGAGATTCAGGCCCATTGCCCTTTGTATTTCTAACAATAGCACTATAGTCTTTTGAATTTATCACGTGATCACTCTGAAGTTTCAGAGAGGAAAAACTGGAGATTTTGCTACAAAGATTCCTAAGGGGAATCAAGAAAGACATGGTATAGGTCTGGGACTGTTCACTAAAGTACTCCTAGCAGCAAAAACCAAAAGAAACACAGCTGGAATCATTTTATGAATTCCAGGGAAATTGTAAGATTGAATTCAGTGGAGATAATTGGTTTTTAAGTATGTCCTTTTCTCTCTCTCCTATTTGATATTATTAACATGAAGTCTTTTTAAATGTCAATAATTTAAATGTAATTTAATTTCTTTAATGAAATTGTTTAATAATTGGAGAATGTAAGAATAGCTTTTGAGCAGCAGCAGCAGGGGAGGATGATGAGGGCAAGAGGGAGCGCTCAGCTTCAGAGGGTAAGGAAGGTGCCTTCCATCTCTCCAGAGTAAGTGGTTGATGCCAGTGGAGTCCCTTTGAAAGGCCTCTGTTTCAAGTTCCCTCATCTGAATGCAATGGGACTACATGCCAAATGCCACTCAGGAAATGTAAAGTGTATTAAAATAGGCAGCAATCCAATAGTATTAGATATGGTTCCTCTGCACACAAAAATCTAGGATTTAAGTCAAGTTGGAATCTGGAAAACAGATTGGACTGTCACAGCCCCATAGCTTGATATTTAAAGACCTTTACAATTTACTTTTTGCAAAAACACTGAATCATATTCAACTCTGAATCATATTCTAAACTCCCCTCTTTTTGAACGCAGGTCTGAGTTTATCTATCCTGTAATTTGTAAAGTTAAGCTTTTGGAAACTGGAACCAAGTAGAGGACTTTATATTTATCTCTATTTAATGTTGCGATTTTGAAATAGGCCATATTTCTAAAGCTGTCCAGAGTTCTTGAATACTATTTTAAACCATCCAGTATATTAGCTTTTTCTCCCAGCTTTGTGCCACTGACACCTTCATCCACGTAATTGATTGGAAATGTGGAGAAGACAGGGTTGAAGACAAGCTCTTGAGCCTTAAAGAATTTCCTGTGGGTTGACATGGATCACTTAACAGGGGGAACAGAAGGAACATCGACCAGGTACCTGCCATTAAAATGATTCTTTGCATGTTTTGCCACATTTAACTTTTAATAATGGTAACCCAGCTAGTAAGTGCTGGACTTTGTTTTTGACTCTATATCTGTGTAACTCCAGTAGGAATCAAATTCTTCTAATTACTTAATGTTCTTTACTTGCAAATCTACCGACCTGCCTTTACTTCTAGTTCTTAGACAAGATTTCTACATTTTGTCCATAAGGGCCCCAGGACAGGGCCCTTAAATATTTGGCTGAAATTCAAATACACTATGTGAGTTTCTCTCAGTCTTATTGAGACTAGGGTGGTATTGATGTGGTGACAAAGGAGAAAGAGGATAGTCTGATGTGATAGGGTTTGATTTTCCCACAAGATGGGACTTATTTGTTTGTGGTGCCTTTTTGATAAGAAATATATTATATATGACACTTAAATGTTACAATAAATGGAAATGTGTTTTTTAAAAAAGATTTTATTTATCTGAGGGGGGGGAGGGGGCAGAGGGAGAGGGAAAAAGAATCCCAAGCTGGCTCTATGCTCAGTGTGGAGCTCGAGGCTGGGCTCGAGCTCATGACCCTGAGATCATGACTTGAGCCAAAATCAAGAGTGGATGGTTAACTGACTGAGCCACCCAGGTACCCCAAGAAATTTAGTTTTTCATAATTCATGTAGTATCATGTATCATGTTCTATAATTTTTTTCTATAGTTGCATTTTTTTTTTTAGGGTTTGGAAATTTTAGGGGCCTACTCTAATGGGGAATTCTGTGACAGCTGAGAATATTCCTCTTAATACTCCTGGCTATGGTAATAACAGAAAGGTAATAATAACATTTACATGCTTACTCTGAATCAGACGTTGTATAAAATGCTTTACGTGTATTAGGTATTATCTCACTTATTTTGCCCAACAATCTCCTGAAATGCTTCCTCTAATTACCTCCATTTTATGGATTAAGAAACAGGTGGAGGGATGCCTGGGTGGCTCAGCGGTTGAGGGTCTGCCTTTGACTCTGGGCGTGATCCTGGAGTTCTGGGATCCAGTCCCACATCAGGCTCCCTGAAGGGAGCCAGCTTCTCCCTCTGTCTATGTCTCTGCCTCTCCCTCTGTATGTCTTATGAATGAATAAATAAAATCTTAAAAAAAAAAAGAAATAGATGGAAAAGTTAAGTAATGTACCTAAGAGCTGTGGTTTGAACCCAGGAAGATGGTCTCTTCCATTGCCTGAGTCTCTAGTCATTGTTGGGAGAGAATCCTCCAGGGAATCTCTTGAATTTGTCTTGTGAGCAGAGCAACTGACTGCTTTGTTCTGAATTATCTTTTCAAGAAGTTTATATAATGAATAGTCTTAGAAGATGTGGTGTATTTCTGTTAGACAGCAAATAAAATGTGTAAACGAGAATTTGACTCTTCTACACAGGCTAGAAATGTAACGTAGTTCTGATTAAGAACATCCTGAAGCAGGGCTTCCAATTTAAGTTTGCAAAATAGAAAGGCACTTTGCTGGGTTGCCTTGGTTGGTGCCCTTAAGGGATGTGAACTCATTTTAATGGATAAAATAAACACAGGGGAAGATCACTCCATCTGGGTTTGCTGTTATTTTAGAACTTGACATACATCTTTCAACAGAAGAACCTACCAAGTGTCAAGAGGTACAGGATTTTAGAAGAAGAGCTATTCTGGAATAAATGACACTTATTTGGGAAAATTGTAGCAGTTTATTGAAGAAACTATGCTCTTAGTTTATTCAGAAAAAGGGATTATTGGAGAATGTACAAATGACAATAATTTTACTTAAATAAAATGATTCTGATTACTATGCATTTTCAGATTTTGGGGAGAAAGAATTTGGGTTTTCCAGAAGGAGATTTTAGGAATGTTTACCTAAATTGCATGCAAGAGGCATATACTTGAAAGGTTGAACCCAGAGGTTTTATTCAAGCTATTTAAAATTTCAGGCACATATCTCATCTCTCCCTAAATTTTCTGCTTAGCAGCTCAGGCACAGGGCTTACTCAGGACACTGTGTGAAAAAGTAGCCAAAATATGCAGGCTCCCAGGCAGGGTTTGGTCAGTGGCGCATCAGAGCACAGATTTCAAATATGGGTGCATGGATTTCCTTCTTTTTAATTTTGCAATTGGATTAATGGTAACAGATCCAGAGAACGATAGTTGGTTTCAAATAGAAACAATATTGGCTGCAGCTGGGCCAGTCCTGGTGCATTGACTCTAGACTTCAATAGACCAGTGGTCCTCAGACTTTGGTGAACATCTGAACCCCCTGAAGGGCTTGTTCTTTTAATCTCAGGAGCAACCCAGACAGTGTCAGATTCATTTGGTCTGGGGTGGGGCTGAGAATCTGCATTTCTAAGAAGTTTCCAAATAACACTGATCCTGCTGGTCTGAGGACCAGGCTTCAAGATCCACTGCATTGGTCTGTTCTATGAGATTAAACAGAGCCTCTGGTTTGGGAGGGAGAGGTTGTTAGAAAGGTAAATATGTAGGCTATTTTCCATATTTGCCTTAGGGAAGATGAGAACTTTTGCTTCCCAGAGGACACTCCTTCCACTTCGTACTGATTTTTTTTTCTATTGTATTCCAATTTTCCATAAGTTGAAATGAAGTCCTGTCTTAGCCTGTAGTGAACTCAGGTGCAGCCCCTTCTCCTTTCCTTTCTGTTTTTCTTGCATCTGTTTTTTTCCTTCCAATGTGAAGCAACATCTGCTAACTTTTAGGTGATTTTTCTGGACAAAATAATGCATATTATGCAGCCCTCTCCTAAACTGCAACAAATGACCATTAAACCCCTTCCACAGTGGGAGTGAGTGAGTTTCCTTTTGCTCTTAGATTTTACCTATTGAATTTCTGAGTGTTGTACATCAACAAATTGCATAACCTTTAAGGCTAATACCCTGAGACAGGGACACTGTAGAGACCCCATGAGAGAAAAAGCTGTTTTTTTTTTCCTTTTTTCTTATCTGGTTTCTATTCTTGCTAGGACCTGCACCCCCATCCCATTCTACACAAACCTCAGAATGCAAATAGTGTATGTCCTTCTTATAAGAGACAAGGTGCTAATGATTTCTCTAGAATAGATAACATCTAAGGAAGGACCAGGTAGGAATGACCGGATGAAGCTCTCATAGGCATATTCCAGACTACCAGTGCTAGACATGGGGGTACCAAGACCCCTGGTGTTGGGTAATAAGTGATTAGACCTTGTTCTCATTCTGACCAGTTCCTGGATGCTTCAGAGGGCATGTGCACCAGAACTCAGTGGTCTAAAAACCCCCAGGCCCTGAACGAAGAGGAGACTCCCTCTTGGCCTTTCCAAGTCTCCTGCACACTCCATCTGTATCTCTACATCTTTAATAAATTGCTAGCTCACATTTGATTTCCATCCTGCATAAAGCCAAGGACCCTCTCAGATGGTCCTCTGGGATCCCCCTCTCTAGGTCCTTAGACCCAGTCTGCCTGCATCAACCTCACCTGGACTTAAACTTTTAGTAAGTGCTTGCTTTTCATATAATAATGGTCTTTCATTGGCTGTTGCCATTTTTTTCTTTTTTAGATCCTTTCCAGTGTATTCATCCCACATTAACTGTATTCATCACATTTGAGATTTATCATATGCATTTTAGAATATTATTAATAGAAATAGATTAGTGACCATTGTTGGTCACTAGAAAGACAAACTGTGTTTATTCTTTTGGCCAATTGATAGGTATACAGTGGCTGCCTAGAGTCCTAGGTTGAGATGAATCTTGACTATATCTATGCTGGTGGGGAAGAATGCCATCCTCAGTTATGTCTATGTTGGGCCTCGTAGGGGAACATGGCTGCATATGAGTCCCACACGAGTGGACTGTGTTTGCTTAATCTTGCTGAGTTTTAATTTCCTAATCTGTAAAACCATAATAAAATGACTACTTCATAGGGTTTTGATAATTAAATGAGTTAATACATGTAAAGAGCATGGCTCATAATAGGTATGCAATAAAGGAGGCTGTTACAAATGAACTCCTGACATTTAGGATGGGAGACTTGGAAGAACCATTGTCAAAAATATTTGAAGATGGATGAGAGGAGTAGTATTTTCTTTGCAATAAGTGAATTAGGGCCAAAGACTACATATTATACAAAGGGGAATTACACTGAATACAAGGAAGAACCTTCTAAGAAGCAAACCTAGGCAAGCAGTGTAATGGGTTTCCATGTGAGACAGTGAGTCACCTCACCCAGAAAGTACTCAAATGATTCTCACTTTAGATGGGAGGTTGGAGTCTGTGATATTGGAAATTCCTCAAATTCAATTATACTGTGGATTTGCCTCCATGACTTTTGGAAAATCACCCTCTCTGTTCCCATTTTACATTATCCCCAGTGATGTCTGATATTCATGGGATTTAAGAGATTACCATAAGGAAAACTCATCAATCCCAAGGTTTAAGAACCAACAGGCAAAATGAAAGGACGGCAAATATACATTTATTTTCTTCGTTTTAAAAGAAACAAAGTGCGTGTGATAGGTGCTTTCCTTACCCAGGGGCTCAAGCCCTGAATATACCCATTTAAACAGTCGAAGGTTGACACTACTAACAAGAGGATGCTCAGAAAAAGCACATCAGGACATGGCAATTGAGTCCAGCAGCCCTGGGAAGAAGCACATTACTGTGGCTGGATGTTTCTGGTACAGTGATCAGGAGTGAAATGATTAACAGTGTTGGCATTTAAGTGATCATAATTAGGTTTCAAAGTTAACAGCCCATTGAGATAAATAGTGGAAGTTCACACCTCTCTCAGCGCTATTGTTTATCAGACTGTCAAGTTGCAGATTCAGGAAGACAACATTAATGTGGCTTTGGACACTAATTGCCCAGAGCCAAGTTACATCCACCTGGGAGGGTCCTGTGGGTATTTGTTCAACTAAAATGTCAGGGAATATGCAGTGCTGGGGTTCTGCATTGCCTAACAGCATACAACATTGCACTGATACTTCGATGCTCAGAAGGCAAATGATACGGAAACATATAATGTTTGGTACAGAGCTCCTGGCTGAATAGTCTGCCTCAGTTTATCCTCTCAGTTGGCAATGAAATTGCTCACTTGGACAACATGGTTTCTGACAGGGATCAAAAATTAAATGATTTAAACAACAACAACGAAGAACTCTTTGCTCCTATGACAGGTTTCATAACTCCTGTTATTATCTGAAAGGACTTAATACGCACATTCCGTCAATAGAAGAACATTGAGAGCATAATTAAATTAATTTTAATAGAATTCTGAATTATTTGTTCACAATTAAGTTTACACGCATGATTGCATGCTGCCTGATGCTCAGTAAGGGTGGAGATTGTACAGTTTCAGTTTGCAAATTATTGATTTTTTTCCCAAAGACTTTCAATAATTAAAGGCAGCAAAAATGGAGAGAAAGAACTAAGCTTTAAAAAAGAATATGCGGCAACATTAGAGTAGTGGTTGTCTTTTCATGAAATTTCTTAAAAGAATGAAGACATTGGTGGTTTGTTATTGCAGTCAACTTGAATAATTATTGAACGTCACTAAAAACTGACACCATCAAATGAACCAAAAAGAAACTGAATTTGGGGGCTTCCGGTGTCTTACCAGGTCACCTTGAACTGAGTTTTGCTTTGCTTTGCTTTTTTTTTTTTTCCCACCCCTCTACCCTTCAGGTTAGAGAAGGATTCTGGAATTCTCTCTCACAAGCAGTGTGACTAGGGGCTTCACAATGGCCGCAGAAAGATGAGGGCCCCCAGGGTGTTAAAAAGCAGGAGAAAAGGAAAAGAGGGGAGGAAAAGAAGAACCTAGGGGAAGGGGTGAAAAGCTGCTGAGGAAATAAATTGGTAGGTGTCATCAGTGACTTCAGGTGCCAGGACCATTGTTTTCTCAATTAGAAACAGATGTCTAGCTTCTGCTTCTTTGAGGGAGTTCTGCCTTAGGAAGCTTTTCCTCAGGAGAATTATACCAGAAAGAAATGGCTGCCATCCTTCTGAAAGAGTAGGAGGTGTTTCCATTTCTTACTGCTGAGTTTTCCAACTGGCACATGCTGATGCCTGAGGTACTGAAACCGAGGAGTAGAGGCCACCTCACAGACCTCTGAACCTGGATGGACTGGAGAGCAGACACAGTCACTGGAGTCCAGCCCCTGGTGACTGAGGAAATATCGTGTTTTATTGTTACATAAATAGGAGTAAACTCTCTGAGGCCAAGCGTTGTGCTTTATTAATTTTAATATCCTCAATATAAGCTCCAAGCTTATAGATTTTTTTTTTGAGAGAGAGAGTAGTAGGGAGGGGCAGAGGGGAGAAGGAGAGAGAGAATCTTAAGCAGGCTCCATGGTCAGTAAGGAGCCTGACCTGGGGCTCCATCATGTGACCCTGAGATCATGATCTGAGCCGAAATCAAAAGTCGGATGCCTAACTGACTGAGCCATCCAGGGGCCCCCAAAGACTTTTTTCTTATAGATAAATGCAGAATTTATGGTGGACCCTTTAAAATACATTAATTCACATCTTTTGTCAGGGGATATTAAAAAACCACTGGGTAATTATACTAATAACTCTCATATCACACATTAGAAATCATTTATATTTTTCAAAATGCTTCCATAGTACTTTTAAGTTCTGTTGAACCCTATTGAATTTCTTGTGATTTGAGCACACGTCAGCGTCAAGGACAGGAAGGGGAGGTACCCATAACAAGACCCACGATATGATGGTCAATATTATGTGTCAACTTAGCTAGGCCTCAGCCAGTTATTCAACTCAAACACTAATCTGGTGTTGGTGTGAACAGTATTTTGAGGATACTAAAATCCAAAACCAAGTAACTTCAAGTAAGGAGGATTATTTTATATAATCTGGGTGGCCCTGATCTAATAAAGTGAAAACCTTTAAGAACAGGCTTCCCTGAGAAAGAAGGAACTTCTGTGGATAGTGCCATCAGCCCCTGGCAGAGAGTTCCAGCCTACCCTTCTGGAAGGCCTGTACCCCTTTGCAAACTTGCCCAATCAGCCTCCACAAATGCACACACCAATGCCTTCAATAAGTTTCTTAAACCCCCCCAGCTTTATTGAGATGTAATTCACATGCCAAATAATTTACATATTTAAAATGTATAACTCAATGGTTTTTATTATATTGTTAATTTTTAATAATTTTTAAAACTGTGTAAAATACATATGACAAAATTTGCTGTTTTAATAATTTTTAAATGTATGATTCAGTGACATTAACTGCATTCACAATGCTGTGCACCCATCATCCACTGTCTATTTCCAAAGCTTTTTCATCACTGCCAACAGAAACTTTAATCGTTAAGCAAAAGCTTCTCATTCTCCTCTCCTCCAACTCCTGGTACCACCCTGTCTACTTTCTGTCTGTGAATTTGCCTACTCTAGATATCTCACCTAAGTGGAATCATACAATATTTGTCCTTTTGTGTCTGGCTTATTTCACTTAGCATAAATTTTCAAAGTTCATCCGTGTTGTCGTACATATCAGTACTTCATTCCCTTTCATGGCTGAATAATATTCCATTATTTGGAGACAACCTGCTTTGTTTGTCTAGTCATCTGGTGATGGACACAGATTGTTCCAATCTAGCTGTTGTGTATAATGCTGCAATGCACATTGGCATACAACTATCTGCTTGACTCCCTGCTTTCAATTCTTTTGGGTATATGCCTAGGAATGAAATTGCTGGGTCAAAGGTAGAGTGTATATATTCTATTGGTTTTCTTTCTCTGGTTGAATCCTGGCTGATGCAAAGCATAGGATAGGGGAATAGAGAGAAGGAAACTGATACATTTGCAGATTTATTTTATTTTATTATTATTTTTTTTACATTTGCAGATTTAAATGTAATCTATGGCATTTGTGTGCTGTATTTGCTCCAGTTAAAACATTTTGTTTTATTTTTAATTTTTTTTAAAGATTCTATTTATTTATTCATGAGGGACACACAGAGAGAGGCAGAGACACAGGCAGAGGGAGAAACAGGCTCCCTGTGGGGAGTCCAATGCAGAACTTGATCCCAGGACCCTGGGATCATGCCCTGAGCCAAAGGCAGATGCTCAATCACTGAACCACCCAGGGGCCCCAAAGCATTTTATTTTAGATATAGCATTGTTGATACAGTTGAAGCTCTTACAATCCCATTCTTCACCCTCCAATTCCCTACCCCTCCTCTCATAGGGTAAGGGACATTCTACAGCTGGTGCATACCATTCTGATCCATGTGTACATATTTTCAATATATGCAAATGAACAAACTGCTGAGCATCATATTTGGGGTTTTAAAATTTACATAAATGGCATAATACTTTATCTTTTTTGTAACTTATGTTTTTCACTACTATAATGTATTAAACATTCATACAAATTTATACATGTAAATCTGGTTCATGTATTTTAACTTCTGAATAGTATTCCATTGTAAAAATACACTATTATATTTCAGACATTTACTATTGATTGTAGTTTTTCACTATTTCAAGCAGGGTTGCAATGGATCCTTTTGCATGTTTCCTTATAAAATGTGCACAAATTTAGGATGTAATTAAAAATGGAATCTTTCTTTCTCTGTGTCTAATCTGATGTTTATGATATCCATTAGATTTGTAATTCCAAAGACTACTTTTTTGACAAGTATTATTGGCTCTTTTTTCAAAGGACCTGTTCTTTTTATGTATTTTCTTATCATTTCATTATGATAGTTTACTCTGTATGAAGGCAGTAATATGAAAAAGAAGATAGTTAGGAAAAGAAAGAAGGTAGGGGCAGCTGGCTAACTCAGTTGGTAGAGCATGTGACTGAATCTCAGTGTTTTTAGTCTTGAGCTCCACATTGGGCATAGAGACTACTTAAAAATAAAAATGTTTTTTAGAGCAGCTTTTTAAAAAAGATTTTATCTATTTAATAGTCTTAGAGAGAGTCTGTGTGCACGTGTACACAGGTGTAAGCAGGAGGAGGGGCAGGGGGAGAGGGAGAGAATTCCATGTAGACTCAGCACTGAGTGCGGAGTCTGACTAAGGCTCAGTCCCACAACTCTGAGATCATGACCTGAGCTGGAACCAAGAACCAGATGCTTAGCCTACTGAGCCACCCAAGTGGCCCAAAATAACAATTTTCAAAAAGAAAAGAAAGAAGTTATACTGTCTGTGTGGCTCTGCTGGGAGAAGACAACTAAAAGCTCCATGCCTGGCCTTTCCTAGACTCTGCCCTATGTACCTTTTCCTTTTGTTTATTTTAGTCTGTGTCTTTCACTGTAACAAACTATAATTGTCATTATGCTGGCTTTTCTGAATTCTGTGAGTTTTAGTCAACTCTTGAACCTGATGGTGGTCTTGGGGGGCTCTTAAATTGCACCCTCACAAAAACCTCTTCAGGCAGATATTATGATTTTTTTTTTTCATTTCTATGGTTGAAGACATTGAAGCTCAAAGAGATTAAGTAAGGGATGATGAAACTTGAATGTAAATAATGATAATGATCTCTGTGATTTCTGTAGTTGGAATCCTGAAGTTAAACTGATATAACCTATGCTTCTGGCTTGGATGACTGGACACAGTTCACCAAGAATGGGAATTGAGAAAGAATAGATTTGGGGGAATGGCTGAGTTTGTTTTTGTGGCAGTTGGATATGTATCTAGAGTCCAGAAACCAGGCATGTTGGTTTACTAGGGCTGCCATAACAAAATACCACACACTGAGTGGCCTTAAGTAACAGGAATTTACTTTCTCTGAGTTCTGGAGGATAGCAGTCCAGGGCTGGTTTCTTCTGAGGTCTCTCTTTTGCTTTCAGATGACCGCCTTCTTGCTGTGTCCATCCCTCTGTGTTGCTTGTGGTCTACTCAACACTTCTTAGATTGGAGAAGTCCTATTGGATTAGAGTCCACCCTAATGACCAAATTTTAACTTAACTGCCTCTTTATTTATTTTTTTAAAGACCTTTATTTATTAATTTGACACAGAGAGAGTGCATACAAGCAGGGAGAGTGGCAGGCAGAGGGAGAGGAAGAGAGAAGCAGACTCCCTGCTGAGCAGGGACCCTAATGTGGGTTTCAATCCCAGGACCCTGGGACCATGACCTGAGCCAAAGGCAGACACTTAACAGACTGAGCCACCTAGGCACCCCTGAACTGCCTCTTTAAAGGCCCTATCTTTAAATATAGTCATGTTCTGAGGTACAGGGGTTTGGGGCTTTAATAAATGATGGGGAGGTACAATTCAGCTCATAACAAAGAGAATAATATTAAAACCTACTGCCTACGATTTTGGGGAGAAGAATTGAAAAAGATATTAAAATATATAATAAATATATATATACATATATAAATAAAATATAAAAATATAAAAAACATAAATATATATAACTTGTTTAGTATAATACCTGGGACCCAGTAACTACTAAATAAATAACCTAGATGAGAAGAAAATCTGCACACTAGAAAGGAAGTAGAGAAAAAAACTCAAGATTCACTTTCTGAGTCATTTCTTCTGGAACACATTCCCTGACCAGCCTCCTTGCCTGCAGGTGGGTCTCTAATTTTCTCTGGTCCTGTCTGCCTATTTCCATTATGGTACTCCTCCTGTGATTGTCTTCCATTTGATGAGAGCTCTTCAACATCAGAGATCATGTCTATCCTTCTATCCTCAACATAGAAGCCGGAGAAACCGCACGAGCGTATTTATTGAAGAAATGAATGATTATCAGCGTTTTTCTGAGATGACTCAGTGACTCATTTCCCCCCCTCACATTTTACAGAAAAGGTGTACATAAAACAAATGAGGATTTAAGAATACTAAAAACTGCTTTGATTCTTGGGTAATTTGAATCTGCTTTTATTCAGTGAAGTTGCTGTTTTAAGTTTCCCCCTTTGAGTAAGGGAAAACCTGATAAATTTGCATGGCATGCAATCCACACACTGTTATGCTTCCTCAATATTTAGCTAGCTTTCCCTTTCTTTCTCCCCACTGCCCTGGAGCAAATGCTGAATTTTAATTTTGTAACTTTATATCTAAATTTTAGCTTTAGCCCGTTCACAGTTATGAATACATAAATTCCCTCCATGCCCGCCCCCCAAAAAGAAACATCAAAACTCAAAACAAGCTTTATGTAAATTTGCTTTCTCTACTTTACGCACCTGAGTTAAATGAGGCTCATAAGAACGGTTGCAATTTGGTTAATGTTTTCCTCCTGACGCAGAATTTTAATTTGGAATTGTATTTCTGAAAGGGTGGTACAATTTAGGAGGCTGACAATTTAGGAGGCCATTTAGAATGATGCCTTCTCTATTAAGGAGAGTAGGAGGGCTTCTTCTGGGGTATTAACTAGGCCAGAAGTTCTCCAAGGTCAGGGAGCAACAAATGTCCTTGACACTGAAAAGGTCTGTTTGGAAATCTGCGAAGTATTTAGAGCTCTGGTTGTTGTTTTTAATGCTGTTAATGGGTGACAGGATGCTAATTAGTCAGATTAACTAAGTGGCTGAGTCATAGTGTAACCCTTCTCAAAAAAGAAGTGCCCATTTTGAGATGCTAAATGAGGCCATAAAGGCAGCCAACCATACCATTCTTGAAAGATAAGAGAGTACCAATGAGGCTGTTAACAGAGCAAGTGAATTAGGTTTCAAGAATGTTGTCTGTGCATGTGTTTCTATATACCTGTATACATTAATATACATAGAGAGAGAGGGGCCAGTTTCCATATGTAACAAGCTCTTAAATAAATCCTGCAATAAGCTTAGGTTTCAAAGATATTCAGATCAATCTATCCTTTAAGGAAAATATATTCACAATTTTTACTTGAAATAAAAATGCTAAAACTTAAGAATTGAAGAATTTCCCTGAAAATTGTGGTTTTTGGATTTTCAGTAGAGGGGCCAGAACGGTGGAAGCAGCTTCTACGGCATGGCTGGATCTCAGATATGGGAATTTTAGGGTTTGGCCACACTTTCTTGGGAAGGTTATCTTAGCAGGGATTTCTTAGAATTTCTTCAGGAGAATCCAAACTACTTAATTGTGTATTTTATGTCCCCACCCCAACCCCCCAACCTTCTCTCAGAGGCTTCAGTTGTTACCCAAACAAAAGGTCTGGAGCTGGAGTTCCTTCTGGAGGGGTTTGGCGGGCGACCCTGAGGTAGGTTTGTTTGCCACAGTGGGGACTGTTTCATTTTCTTCTACCCCCAGCAAGGTAGGAGGGTTAACAGCACCACCAAGGCAGAGTTACTGATGCCTCCTGACCTGACTGGAAAAAAGAGATACACAGGAGAAGCTGTAAAAGTGGAGCTTCGAAAGAGAAACCAAATGAGGGATCGTTCTTAACCTTCCCTGTGTACTGACAAACAACACTGAGAAAGAAATGTTTGCTTAGGATGACCTCCATATCTCTAGCACCCTCTTGGAAAGGGAAACACTTTCATTTTCTCTAAAGCAAGTAAGAGAAGAAATCATGGAGCAGGGACATGCTAGTTTTGATGAGAGCAAAGCAGCGGTGTGGGCTGTGAGTGGGGGTCTTATGGAAGGTGGACCCAGGAGACAGAGTGTGGTTGGGAGGGTCACTTCTCTGAGCTCCTGATATGACCTGGTGTGGCCTGGAGCATCTTCACGTTTCCTCTGAAAGGTCGAAATCGAAGGCCTGGAGGGAAGAGGTGCACATGCCTGCGTTGGTGCAATTGGGGGCGGAAAACAAAACAAGACAAAACATAAAACAAAACAAAACCGAACAAATTTGGCCTGCTGTACTATATACTTTCTTGTGCCATGTTAAGCCATTTGAATTCTGCTGTAGAGTTCACTGGGGTTTGAAGCCAACATTATTTTGAATAAGGGAATGATATACTCTGATTTTAGACAGATCGTTCTAGCAGGCAGCAGAGTAAAAAAGCTGACGCAGGGAGCACAGAGGGAGAGAGACCAGGGGGGAGAGAATTAATGTGACCTAGGTCAGGGGTCTCTGACCAGGGATGGCCGCCCCAGCAGCACAGCCATCCCTGGGAGCTTGTTAGAGATGCAAATCCACAGGCCCTACCCCTGCCTGTGGTATCCAGATCTCTGGGGATGGGGTGCAGGAAAGTTCTCACAGGCCCTCCTAGATTCTCATGCACTTTCAGTTCTGTGGACACTGCTGTAAGATGCTCATGGGGGAGCTGCTGCATTCTTGCCTGGTCACCCAGATGGGCACCTGTATCCATCCCTGCATTCCTGCTCCAGAGACACGTTCGGGGTTAACTTTCCATCCTAATGCAATGAGGGAATGCTTTTCAGCGGATCAGGGTTCCACTTGGAAAACCACAACTTCCAGGGAATAAATCAGGCCACCTGGGAATAGTTTAGTCTCTTTACTTGAGAGGAGTGTTTCATCAGCCTTGATTCATCAGAGGATCTGGCCTGCATAGTAATAATCATCATTTCGATGACAACCAGCATTTGTTTAAGGGGGGATGGATGATGGCAGGCTATGGAGGTCTGAAGTGTTGAGCAGCCATAACTCCTGTCTCTTTGTCTTTGTGGGCTAGGATAATACTAATCATTCTCTTCCTCCTTCCCCTCGGGGCTCTGCCTAGGCAGTGAAAAAGCAGACAGCTGCCCAATGCGGGTGATTTCAAGGGTACTACAAAGACCTCCAGGAAGCCCTAAAATGCCTCCTGTCTGCCAGTGTTCCCCAGGTACTGGTCACTGTGAAATTCTAGTACTTTCTTTTAGTATTTAAACCCTACTTACTTAAAATATGAATTTCTTCTGAGGGGGTTGTAATTTTAGGGTGCCTTTAAGTGATTTGGAGAAGACCCCAAAATATGTCTTTGCCTTAAAACATACACAAGCTATAGTATAGGTACAGATACTAACTATACTATAGGTTACATGCCAACATTATATATATTATGCTAATGCAAGAATGACAATGAAAACATAAATGTGTGCAAATTATACATTTTAAAATGAAATAATCCAGCTTCATAGATTCCTAGCTCTGAAGCTGGGAAATTCCATGGATGGGCTCAAAGTGGTCAGTCAGTCCCCTGAAATTGTAATGCAAAATTGATGAGCACTTTCTGGAGACGGGTTTTCAGCTCAAAGGATGTTACATATTCACAGGTAAGGGAAAGAAGGATCTACAAATAGGATTTATTTATTTTTATTTTTTTAAAGAGTTATTTATTTATTCATGAGAGTCACAGAGAGAGAGGCAGAGACATAGGCAGAGGGAGAAGCAGGCTCCTTTTGGGGAGCCTGATTCGGGACTCAATTCCGGGATCATGACCTTAGCCGAAGGTAGACGCCCAACCACTGAGCCACCTACACAGTCAGGTGTTCCTACAAATAGGATTTTGTATGAGGTAGGGGGAAAAGTCACGGATGAAAGAAATAAAGTTATTCAACGAACAGATAATGTAATTAGACACTGTCTTGGAGACTTACCTTCTCCCACTTGACTCCTGCGAGTCTTCCTGAGGGAGGCGTTACCATCTCTGTTTTATAAATAGCAAACTGCGACTCAGGAAATTTAGGTGATTTCCTCAGGTTTACTTCTCAGGGATGGGACACATCTGGGATTTGAAGAGAAAGAGCACTGGGCACCTGCAGCTAAAGGGCTTTGAACGAGGGGATCAGGGACATCACAGAGACACTCCCAGCTGGATCCCAAGGAATAGGAAGTACTGCACTTGTCCAAAGCTAACCCTTATGGTTGTGCCATTGATTCTCCTTCCTCCTGCCTCTCCTGGGACCATCTCTATCGAGTATTCCCTCTCTCTTATCCGCCTCAGTCTCTCCTGCTGTATACAGTGGTCCTCAACCCAGCTCACATGGAGGGTCAGTGAGGAGCATGGGGTGTGTCATTAAAACAAAACCAAAATTTCTCTAGATGATTCTACTGTCCCTGTTTCATTCTCTCCTCCCCAATATGAACCATTCCCTACGTACGGCTTGCATTTATTCTCTACCTTCTTGCCTGTGAGCAACTTTAGCGTACCCTATTATAAATAACAACAACAACACATTGTCTTGAAATGGACATGTTTCTCTTTCTCTCAGTTTCCCTCCCTTGGATTGGATTCCTAATACTTCTAAAGCACAGGTCCTTCTATCTAACTCTGGTGCAGAAACACCATTAAAGTACAAAGCGTAAAATAAGATCATTTGTTGTCTGCCTATGTTTCTCCTTCAATAGACCATGAGGATCTGGAGTGGTGTATTGTTTTGTCTCTCTGGGCCTGAATAGTGCTGAGAACGAAGCATGGTAACACACGTATGGTGAAGGAATGGCTGGGTTCTATTGTTTACGGTTGCAGATCAAACTCCATACTTTATAAAATGAGCAACTATCCTGGTGTGCCCAGCGCTAAGGGCTTTCTCAGGATGTGGAACTCTTAGTGCTAAAACTGGGCCAAGTTGATCACCCTATGAACCTGATATTCCAGACCCAGTGTGATCTGGCCCCAAGAAGCTTTTCCAAGCTCAATTTGCATTTCTTCCTCTCCGACATCCTATGTTTCAGAAAAGAAAACAAGACATATCCTTGTAGTTCCCTGAAGGTGGATCATTTGCTAAACCTGTGATAAGAACGCAGGGCTTCTTCTGAGTAGCATGGGAAGATGGGGTGCTATTTTGAATGTGTTTGGTTCAGCCTGCACATGGAGGTGATTTAAGTGGAGCCAACACAGATTGTACAGAAACATTTGGATGAGGCAGGGGGAAGTGTGGGATGGTTAAAAAGCAAGAAAGGAGTCTGGGGTAGTGCTAGGGTTCTCAAAGTGTCTTGGACCAGCAATGTCAGCATCACCTGGAAAGCTGTTAGAAATGCAGATTCTCAGGCCCTATCCCAGACCTACTGAATCAGGCATTCTGGGGGTGCACCTAGGTTTTTTATTCTTTTATTTTTAATTTTTATTTTATTATTTTTTAAGGGGGGGCAGAGGGAGAGACAGAAAGAATCTTTTTTTCTTCTTTCTTTCTTTCTTTCTTTCTTTCTTTCTTTCTTTCTTCCTTCCTTCCTTCTTTCCTTCCTTCCTTCCTTCCTTTCTTTTTTTTTTTGGAGAAAGAATCTTAAGCAGGCTCCACATCCAGCATTGAGCCTGACACGGGACTCAATCTCATGACCCTGAGATCATGACCTTAGCTGAAATCAAGAGTCAATTGCTTAACGGACTGAGTCACCAAGGTGCCTCCGATTTGTGTTTTAATAAACCATCCAGGGGATTGTGATAATGCATGCACAACTTTGAGGGCCACCATCTGGTGAAACGGACACCTTACTAAAAGTCAAACAACCTGGATTGTAGTGCCGGTTGTCATGGGATATCAGTGAGACTGTGAGGCCTCTGCTTCTCCGTTAACTGAGAGGGTTGGAAGCGTCATCCTCTTTATGGAGACATTGCCATTACAAGTACCCGCTGATACATTAATGAAATATTCTTCCTGAAATGAAGGCCTTCATGAAAATGTGGAGGCCAGAATATAATTCCATTGTGCCACATCTCGTTGGGGGCCAGGATTCATTCTCCTCATGTCTCCAAGAACTTCTTGGAGAAGAAAGTAGCCGTTCTATCTCATGTTTGAGGAAACGGAAGTACCTTCCTCCAAAAATCTCTAACTTCCTCTTATTAGCCCATATGCAACTATAATCCTTTATCTCACCTTGGGTCAAAACCTTAATTTAATTAATGGTTTGACAGTCTACCCACTGCATGCCTGTTGTGCTGGGCACTGCACTAGAGGGGTGTTGTGAGCTGATTTTTGCCAATATAATCACCCACAGTAAGCTTTTTGGGGACGATATTGACAGCCTCTGATAGCTGAAAGTTGGGAGGGTTAGGATCTCTTAGATTGGGACAATCATGACTTCAGGTTTTAATGGCAGCAGGGCTCAGATCAAATTCTGCTGCATAAACAAACTTTTTTTTTTTTTTTTTTTTTTTTAGCCAGGAGACACAAAAGGAGTCATATAACCTGTACTATGAGCTTGATAAAGTCCCAGCTCTAGGCCCCTTTGAGTGCTGCAACACCTCCTTGCATGGATGGTTCACTAGAGGCAAAGAGGCAGTAATTTAGCAGCAGGATTCAGCTAACATTCCAGCCAGATTCAGACAAGGAGAATCCTCTGAGTCAGCAGCTGGACCCAGGACAATTTCCGAATCAAGCCTCAGGCGCCGCTCCTAATTGCATAGGCTATTGGGCTCCCTGGATTCTCACGCCCTGTTCACGCATGGGTGGGAATGCCTGTACAATATTTCGGTCGATACACACATCTTGATCACCACTCATTTCACCAATGAGAAATCATTTCTCGCATCCATTACTCTAACAAAGAAAGTCTCTGGAGCTGATCGGCCTAGAGCCTCATGTGGAAGGTGAAGTTTCCATTATAGTCTTTCAAATTCCGACCACCCCTAGAATGAGTTTTCTCAATTAGGGGACTGGCCTCCCTCCTTGCAGCTAGATAGAGACCACCTAATAAACCCTGTTTATGGGAAAGTGTTTTAAAGTAAAAGTAAATCACAGGTAGCAAGCCTGGGAAATACAAAGAAAGATAATAGTCAAATTTCATTATGTATGAAAATGATGTATTGTTAGGTCAGAGATTTCTGGTTGAAGGTTGGTAATCTCATGTGATTCGTCCTTGAGTGTCTCTAGGTACACTCTGCTATGTCCTTGTTTTTTTGCTCCATTTTTGCTGTGATCCTTGAATGCTCCACCTGCATCTTGCTGTAGACACTGACCTTTGCTCTCCCCCTGAGACGGTTCTGTCTCAATCCTTTCCTGGTTAATTGCTAGTCATCCTGGTAATCCTATCGGAGATATCATCCTATACAGGGAGATATGGACTCCCCAGATATACCAGGTCTCCTCCTAGGGCTTCCTAACATGCTCTGTTAACTGGCTTTGTAAATCCTCTGTTAACTTTGTCTGGGCCCCTACCTCATGAGCACGCCAAAATCTGGGGCTGGACCTTCTTTTTTTTTTTTTTAAGATTTTATTTATTTAATCATGAGAGACACACAGAGAGAGGCAGAGACATAGGCAGAGGGAGAAGCAGGCTCCCTCCAGGGAGCCAGATGTGGGACTCAAACCCAGGACCCCAGGATCATGACCTGAGCTGAAGGCAGATGCTCAACCACTGAGTCACCCAGGTGCCCCCGGAGTTGGACCTTCTTAACTGATAGGACGGAGCAGAAGGCAAAAGACAGCGCCATGTGGTTGGCAACACATGTCCTTGAGAAGTTTTCTTGGGAGGGTGATAAGGTTAACCTACGAGAGAATAGTGTCCCCAGTGGACCACACAAGGCACATTACATTCATTGCTACATGTTGAGATAGTCTGTGAGTGCCATGAGCAGTTCAGGATGGAAAAATGAAGGTGAGGCTGATAGAAAGCCAATGAAAGACATTTTAGAGATGGGATCTGAGCCCCTGTCCTAAGTCTAAGTGATTCATCCACTGGGCTCCTGGGGACCAGCCTCTGTAAGACCGTGGGTCTCCGACTGACCTCAGAGAGGGTCCTGGGCCTGGGCAGATCTGTGCAAGGGCGACAGAGGGATGAGGGAGGAATGACAATAGCAGTTACACCAATTAAAATAGAAATGATATCAGCTGGGATCACTCAACCAATTAGCATACAATTTAGTGTAATAAGAAATTGGAGAGAGGGAGCAAGAGAGAGAATGAGAGCAAGAACACATGTGCCTACCAAGAATGAGAGAGGAAGCAAAAGACCGAAACTGCTGGATTGCAATGTTGGGGGGTCTCTCTCATTTGCCAGCAAGAATTGCACCCGAGAAGGTAGATAATGGCTTCTCTGCCATTTTGAAGCCCAGCACATTATCTTTTGGCGATTTTGACATCTTACTTTGGCCAGTGCCAGTCTGATTTTAGGAAGAGTGTACATTATTTACATGAAAACAAATATGAGCATTAGGAGGCATTTTTCCCCTGCGTGCAATTCCTACTAAAGAATTTACATTCTTCTAATTTGCTGCTTTACTGCACCAGTTAGTACCCGCCTGAGATGAGCACAATGTCCTCAGTTAGGAAGGTGCTGAGGAAATTTACCCTTTTTGCACTGAATTGCTTGCTCTCCTCCTGGAAGCCACCAAACTCTTACTCACTTGAAATTCCCCTTTCTAAGCATCTCCTTTGTTTGGTAGGTATCAGCTGATCCCCGAGTCAGGATGCAGGCTTGGGTCAACGCATGATCTTGACGTGTGATTCTCAGTGTATTGTTGCAGGATTTCTGCTCTGATGGAGAAAGGGCCTTTGCAATAACAAATGCAGAGGCATGTGTTTTATTTACGTTGCCACTGATGAATTCTTCTTTTAAAATGGGAATTCTGCATGTATTTTAGCAACACACAAACATGTCTACCATATGGTGAGCTGCTTCCTGCAGAGTCCGGATGAACATCACGAATAGCATTAATGTAAACCACATGTCTTGGGGGTACCCTCCCTACCAGCTCGGTACACTTCCAGACCGAAACTGAACCGGGACAGTGTCTTAGAAAAACAAGTGGTGAACTCCTGTGGTGTCAGGAGACCATGGCAGGTTTTCCTCTAGGACGAGGAAGACAAATTTGGAGTCTTGCTTTAAGCACATAGGAACACTATCATCCATGCTTTTGCTTGTTGCATTTAGATTTTTAGGACTGTGAATGTTCTAAGAGACAAACTCTGGAGGAAGCTTTGGGTGTGATTATGGACTTCTGTCACTCCCAAATTCTGTTAAAATTGAGAGAAATACAGAAAATGGTTGGAGGTTTTTGAAGTGCTGTAGGCCCGTGTGCCAGCAGCCATGTCCATCGCACTTACCCTGAAGCAGTAACTCACTGGCTCAAGAAGAATTTGTGTGCTTAACTGCAGATGAATTGTAGAGGTGACACTGATCGTCATCCGGGTGGAGCAGAGGGTGATGGAGAGCTGACTGGGGTCCCATTAATGGAGACCCATCTTTGATGCTTGATATTTGATTTTCGAATATCAACAGGGAGCCAACTTCTCTGCCGTGTTGTTTTTGCTCAACATTTTATGGATCTGCTATGGCTTGGCCAGATTATTATAACCTATGGGGGCTGTATCTATTACTGCCACCTAGATTTTCTCAGGTTTGAAGTCTTTTCCATAGGGTTTGTGCTCTCACCACGTAGTCTCCTGCTGAGTAAAGCCCCCCCACCCCCAGATACGGGGAGTTGAGAATAGGATAGTCCTTGCACTCCACTTGTCTTTTCCTTTCTGCCTTCATATTTATCGAGTCTCTACTACGTGCCAGATGTTATGTTGCCTGCTTCCCGTTGTTCCTGCATTAGCACCATTCTTGTTTTGAATTTCATCTTTTCTGTTTAGTTGCCACAGTTGCCCTTGGGGAGGAGGACTTCCCATCCTATTTCTGTTTTTGCCACCTGCTCCCGCTTTCCTTTCTCTACACTAAGACCTCCCAATGTTTTGGTGACGCTAAAATCCATGTCCACCAGACTGGTCATGGGCTACTAATTGTTGACGCTAGGTTAAGGGTATATTGGAGCTTTTTATACCATTTTTCTACTTTTATGTCAGCTTGAGATTTTGCATAAGAAAGAGTTAAAATAATCCATGTTCATGACCCTTCCCAACTTGTGGTTTTACAGTTCCTGGATATGATCTCTTTCTCTACTTCAGCTACCATGGGCAAAGCCACGTGTTGGATTCGGACTATTTCTCCCTCGAGATCTCAGACCATGACCTTTCCTTATCTGGTCTCACTTTCCACCTTCCCTTCTCCCGCTCCATTCACTGACTGAATTCATTACTGACCAACATCCAGCCCTTTAACATACTCAGTTCTCATAATCTGTTTTCATTTTGGCTTTAGTTAAGTTCCTGCCTGGCTTAGGGCGCTTGGATTGGGCAATGAAGTGATTCTTGTATCAGCCTACTTAATTCCCTACCCACCTGTCTTTATGTGGTAACTGCTCTTCCAATCTTTGTCCTGTGGAAGCCCCAAACACATTTTTCTCCTGTTTACTTGCATAGCAAATATACCCTAGGCCACATTACCTAAGTACAGTCTTTGTGGCAGAAAATAACAAATATTCCTTCAGGGAATATCTTATGAGCTGTCATCATTCCTTTATTTTAACTCACATCCTTGCCATCCAGAGCAGCACTGTCTTCTAGAACTTTCTACGGTGATTGAAATGTTCTGTGAATCTCTACCGTTCAAAATGGTAGTTACAAGCCACATGTGCTGTGGAGCCCTTAAAAGGTTACTAGTGAGCCTGAGAAACTGAACTTTAACCTTATTACATTTTCATTGATTTAAATTTATAGTTTTTTTTAAAGATTTTATTTATTTATTCATGACAGAGAGAGATAATGAGAGAGACAGGCAGGCAGAGGGAGAGGCAGGCTCCATGCGGGGAGCCCCACGTGGGACTTCATCCAGGGTCTCCAGGATCACACCCCTGGCTGAAGGTGGTGCTAAACCGCTGGGCCACCAGGAGTGCCCTCACTGATTTAAATTTAAATAGCCACATGTGACTAGTGGCTACCACTGGGGACAGTGCAGCCTTAGAGCTTTGGGGCATTGCCCTAATTTCAGCATTGTTGCTGCTACCTGGAGAGTCTTCCTGCCAGAGGGGTGTGTTTCCTTCTTTCCATGAGGCCAGCTCTTCTGTATAGTGTATATTTTCTCTCTTTGTAGTCCCTTTGTTGTTGTCTTTGTGATAGACTGACTTGACGCTGGGCACAAAGATGGAAGAGTCTGGGTTGTTTGCCCTCGTTTAACCCTCTCCTTCTGCCAGGCCATCTTTGATGATTTATTTCAGCACCACATGCCTGGAATTCCATCATTTCTTTCCCGAACCCCTGCAGTGGCCTCTCGCCAGTTTTCTTGCTGCCATTTTTGCTTCCCTACAGCCCATTCTTCACCCAGCAGATAGCATGAATACATTAAGATGAAATTCAGAATTTCTCTTCTCCTCTCTTGCCATTTCAGGGACATTACAAGTGTTTCTTTAGCCCAGGATGTTCCTCTTCTGCTTTTTTGCAGAGCTAGCTTTTCATCCTTCAAATCTCAGCTTAAACGACACTCTCTTAGGGAGGTCTTCTCCGACCAGGCTAAAGAACATCTTCATTTCACTGTCTGTCTTTTTTTTTTTTGTCTGCCCTGTTTTTAAATCCCTGGGTGGTGCAGCGGTTTGGCGCCTGCCTTTGGCCCAGGGCACGATCCTGGAGACCCGGGATCGAATCCCACATCGGGCCCCCGGTGCATGGAGCCTGCTTCTCCCTCTGCCTGTGTCTCTGCCTCTCTCTCTCTCTCTCTCTCTCTCTCTCTCTCTCTGTGTGACTGTCATAAATAAATAAAAAAAAAATTTTTTTTTCCTTTGTAGCATTTGTTACTATTGAATGTGTTTGTTTAATTATCCTCTCCTATAGAATGTCCAGGGTATCAGGTTTCTGCTTTTTCTTCATTGTATTTCTAGTATTTAGCATTGAACAGACACTCATAAAGAATTGTCAGGTATGAATTATTGAATCATTGACATTATCTCTTTTAGAGAGCATGCTAGGCTGTTCTCTTCCTTCTCAAAGTCTGCTCAGTGGATCAGCAGAATAGCACCACTGGGAATGTTGTTGAGAAGGACAAATTTTGTTGGAAATACAGACCTACTGTATTTGAGTATGAGTCTGGGCAGCCCTGCTTTAGTAGACTGGCTGAGAGAAAGAGTGGACACCTCTGTGAGCACTCTCTGTGTTCTACCCAGTAATGGTTGTCTATCTATGCAAGAGGAATAAGAATTTCTCTCTAACAGCAGAAGTGTACAGTCTATTGACCATTCCCTGAGTGGGGCTACAGTTTTCATGTCTAAGTGTGTTTGCCAGCTGCATGGGTCATCTGAGCCTGGACTGCAGGAGTACTGATGATGGAATCATGGGTTAAAGTCCTGATTTATTGCTTACTGGCTGTATAAGAATGGGCACATTACAACAGGTGCATTAAAAATATAACCAGGCGGCACACCAGCTATGGAATATTCTTCAACACTAAAAAGAAGTGAGCTACCAATCCATGAAAAAAAAACATGGAGGAAACTTGAATGCATATTACTAAGTGAAAGAAGCCAATCTGGGAAGGCTACATATGATTCCAACTATATGACATCGTGGAGAAGGCAAAACTATGGAGACAGTAAAAAGATCCATGGTTGTTAAGGTTAAGGTGGGGGCAAGGGATGAACAGAAAGGATTTTTAGGGCAATTAAAATACTGTGTATGATGCCATGATGGGTACCTGTCATTTGCCCAAACTCACAGACTACACAACACTAAGAGGGGACCATAATATAAACTATGGACTTTTGAGTGACTATGATATGTCAGTGTGAGTTCATCAGTTGTAACAAATGTACCACTCTGGTGAGGGGTGTTGATATTGGAGGAGGCTCTGTGTATTTGCTGGGGGCTGGTAAGGGCTGGGGATATATGGGAAATTTATGTGTCTTCCCGTGAATTTTCCTGTGAATCTAAAAATTCTCTAAAAAATAAAATTCTAATAAAAAACAAACAAACAAACATAGCCAGCATTTATGAAATGCTCACAATGAACCAGGCATTACACTAAATGCTTTACTTAAATCCATACCGTCTACTCACAGAGCCCTATTAGATCCTTTTTGTGATCCTTATGTTGTAGACAGAGGTTTGGGGCTTAGAGATGCTGTATACTTTGCACACACTGGGTGATGGGTTAAGTTGGAATTCTAACCTAGGACTACTTGTCTGGTCCCCTGGTGCTATGCAGCTCTTGGATGATAGCTCTTGGGGTTCTTGTGATAGCCCAGTGAAATACAACAGTGTTGATTAGTGATTAAGCTCTGTGTAAATGCTAGTTGACATGCTTTGGAGTGGGACAAATGGCAAGTCCCTCAGTACATGACCATCTCGTACAGATGGTTCCAGATAGGGAGTGGCTCCCCTTCCTGCTGGCGTCCTGGACCTCAGCCTGTCTTGGGGAGGTGCAGTGCAATGATTGCAGGGATGTTAGCCCTCTCCCTGAGCTAAGGAGAAGATCTAGGTGAGAAGCAAAGGGAGTATTGTTCTCCTCCAGGTCTTGCACACAAGCTTGAGATTGGGCCTGTGCAAGACTCTAGCTGTTCTGTTAATCTTAATGGAAGGAGAGAAACCAGTGTTAGCAACCAAAGTGCTCAGGCCCCTACAACCAAGATTGCAAATGCTCACTGTGTATCTATTCTACAAGCACTGTGTATCTATTCTTCATCTCTGCAAGCAGCACAGGACCAAACACTATCCCCTTTTCACATCTGGGAAAAGAGAAGTAGAAAGAGGTAAAATCGTTTGCCTAAGGTCATGGGCTTCATCATTGCTAAGAGCAAGGACTGGCATTCAAACATTTCTTTACTCCAAATTCAGAATTTTATCTAGTAGATGCTTCTGCAAAAGAAAAAAAAAAAGCTGGTGTTTCAGTTCTTTTATGCTAAGCTCCATTTCAGCGTTTCTTCTGATGTATGGCCCAAATTCTGCTTCAGTGGGTCTTGTTCAAAACTCATTTCTTTGGTGAACCAGCCTATAATCTCATATGACCACAGGCTCTCCTTAGACCGAAGCTCCCGGACATGGTCTTTGAAAAATGACATCATAATCCTAAAAAGAAATGAAGGAAATTGAAACCAATCTTCGCGACACACTATTTTTATTTGGTTGCTTGTGCTATTTAGATGAAGAGGGTACTGGATAGGGACTATATCTTTTCCATGTTTTATACCATGCTTAATAAGTTCTCAGAATATAATAAATGTTTCACAGGCCAATGAAAAATTCCAAAGCACATAACCTGCTGGGAGGTTGTAAAATTATTCATGGCTGACACTGATGAGAAGATCAGAGTTTTTACCCTACAGGGAGAAGACACTGTGACACCCAGAGAAGCCAGGAGTTATTCTTGGGAAAACCAGATGTACAGAGTATTTCAATGCAACTTGTTTTCAGAAGGAATGTTAATAAGCACGCACAAATGTACATAATAACAATGTACTAATTTATGTTATTCTATTATTAAACTAGAGTTGGTGCTGGTTATTTTCCATGTGATACACTGATTTTAATATAGATTTTGAGAGGACCTTTAAAATGCAATATTGCTGATTAAATGAGATAATATAGGTAGAGGACAGCATATATATATTAACGATGATATAAATCTAAATTATTCCTGATGATGGAATCATTTCAGTTGTCTGAATAAGTGAATGGGCTTTCTGTAATTAGTGGGAAATAAACATGTGAAGCTGTTGGAAAAATACAATTTGACATGGAACCATCCACACTGTGGTGACAGTTACGTGGGATGTTGGAGGTAAGATTACCTAGAATGAGAGGTAGGAGAAAAGATTATCTGGAATAAGAGGGAGGAGAAAGTACATGAGAAACGTACATGGATGTTGAGAGCTATCATTCTTGAACATTTGCTTTCTTAATTTAACTGTTGTAATTGTAATCTCCTGGTATCGATATTCATTGCAAATGAAACCTTTTTACTAATGTGTGTGTGTGTATGTGTGTGCGCGTTTCTAGAAGGCTTAGTACTTATGTATACTGAAACAGTTTAAGCACAACTATGGTAGAAAGTCAATATACAGAAATTTTGAGGCAGTGAAGGAGTGGGCTACTGGAACCACTGGAAGGCAGAGGCTATGAGACCCCTAAGTCTAGATCAGTGGTCAAGGCTCGTCAGAGCTGGGTGGCAGCAGAGTGACCTGGAGTAGGATGTGTCCTCAAATAAGAATGGGGCAGGAGGATGGCATCTCAAAGTCTTGTGAAAGAGATAGCTAAATAAATAAATGTGTGGGGGGGGGCACCTGGGTGGCTCAGCAGTTGAGTGGCTGCCTTCAGCTCAGGGCGTCATCCTGGGGTTCCTGGGATCGAGTTCCACATGGGCTCCATACAGGGAGTCTGCCTCTCTCTCTGCCTGTGTCTCTGCCTCTCTCTGTGTCTTGCATGAATAAATAAATATATAAATAAATGTGAAACACTAGGTGCTATGATGATGATGATGTGTTTTGAGTATCTACCAGGTGTCAAGTATATATTTTACATGTGAATACATGTACCAGATGTTTTATTTTTTTAAAAAGATTTATTTATTTATTTATTTGAGAGACAGAGGGACAGAGAGAGTGTGAGGGGGAGAGGGAGTGGGAGAGGGAAAGAGAATCTCCAGCAGACTCTCTGTTGAGTGGGGAGGCCATCTTGGGGCTTGATCTCACCACCTGAGATCATGACCCCAGCCAAAATGAAGTCAAATGCTTAATTGACTGAGCCACCCAGCAACCTCCTTATTTTTCTTTTGAAAGGGAATGTTTCCATTACATTGCTAGACCTTACAGTTTGCATTAAGTAAAATATGTGTTAATACAATTCACTGCAGGGGCACCTTGATGGCTTAGTTGGTTAAGCAGCTGCCTTTGGCTCAGGTCATGATCTCAGGGTCCTGGAATTGAGCCCCACATTGTGCTCTCTGTTCAGCGGGTAGTCTGTTCCTCCCACTTCTCATGCTCTCTGTCTCTCTCTCTCTCTCAAATAAATAAATAAAATCTTAAAAAGATATAATTCAGCTGGAATTTCAATATTAGGCCCTTTTGGATGGTAGAAGAAGGTTGGATCAAAACTTACAGATTTGGATCTGTTTATTGCTTAGAATCTACTGTCAATTTTCTTTCCCAAAGTGATTCACATACTAAGTAGAGCAGATTAACAAAATTTCAAGTTCAACTATATCATCAGTAGACTGGATGACTAAGATGAGAGGCTGACCCTGAACAAGGACAAAAGTTTCCAATGAGATTCTGTTTATTATATAATTTACAAAGAGTAAGAGGAGTGAGTCTTTCTGGGGTATTTTTGTTTGGAGGCCCAGAAAAGGATAGGAGATTGTTAATATTCTTTCCTATAGAAGAGCTCCTGTCCCATCAAACACAGATAAGATTGATCATTAAATAAACCTTTCTTTCTTTTTTCTTTCTTTCTTTCTTTCTTTCTTTCTTTCTTTCTTTCTTTCTTTCTTTTCTTTCTTTCTTTTCTTTCTTTCCTTTCTTTCTTTCTTTCCTCTTTCTTTCCTTTCTAGCACATGTCATGTGAGTAAGCAGAACGCTATGCTCTGCTGGTAACAGTGGAAGTCAATGTTAAGATTACCAAAATGGTGAAGAAATTGATTTTACCTCATAGTACGATGGCTAAAAGAATGGTCTTTGTCCTGAATCTGCTTTCTCTTTCTTCTTCCAGGTTCTGTCTCTTTTCTGCAGTTTGTACTCCTTCTTGTTTCTCTCCTGCCCTTTCCCCCTTCCTTCTTCCTCCTGATGCAGCTCTGCCTGACATCCACTTTCATGCTCTCTCTACCTGTTAACTTCTTGGAGAAAATGGGATGAGAAGTTTTAAATTTCTCTTGGCAGAAAGAAGCATGCTTTCTGAGAGCCCTTTCCCACCTTTTGACTTAGCAGCTTTTTAGGATCTTGTTTTAATATTTTTCATGACCATTGTCATGCAGGTTATACCATTGCATTGCTTCACCAAGTTGGGCTGTGAACAGAGATATATTTTAAAAATGGATATGCCAAGACCTACACTAGCTGAACAGTTTAGCACCAGGCTAGTTTACATAACACATATCTTACTGCTATATACAGAGGTCTAAATTATGTGGTAAGATAATTGGAGATTAAAAATTGTGACTTCAAGATAATATGTGCAAAATAAGTGGAGTAAAGAGTGATTCACTCGAGAGCAGAATTACACCATTACCAGAAAAATTAAATTCTAAACATCGAGATTCAGTTTTCCCTTGTGGGGTTCATCCTGAGTGCACTTGTTTCTCTTTCACTAGATTTCTCCTCTTTCCTGTTCAGTGTCCTCTGAGAAATCACTGTCTTCAGGTAGTTTGTAAGCAAGGCCATTGACTCTCTAAGCAGGAAGTCAAAGTCAATTGTAGAAATTGGACTGTCAACAATGGGGCTTGTGAGTGGTCTCCCCAATTCTCCTCCTATTCTCTTCCCAGTACATCATGTGGTTTATAATGTATACTTGGTTTGGAATTTAGTCAAAAGCTTTCGGCTTCTCCACAGGTGCAAGTATGCACCCACACACAGACAACAATCTTTTAAATACAAATGCACATATTCCATTACTTCGGGGTATACACATGTTTACCTTCCTGAGTTTTTTATACAAACACAGACACATACACATACACACACAATTCTGTTACCAGGCCTCTCTGTACAGGGGCTTGATTGAATGAGGCAGGAAAGGACAGAAGTTCCCAGGTGATCATAAACACTATTTTCAAAACATGGGCAACCCACTTACTATATTAAACAGGATTGACAGCAATTATTCAACTATTGGGTTAACTCCTCAAATGAGAATACCTTATATGTCTTCATCGTTGCAGATTAGTTGTTTCATTAATGAATTCTATTAGCTTAATATGCATCAAGATAACGGAGCCAACGATTCTCTCAGACAACTTACATTTGGGTTTAGAATGGACTATAAAAGGGTACTTATTTTGTAAAACCTATAATGCATATTTCCCATTTTAGTTATACTTTATTTTTGTTGGTGTACAAATTGGTTTATATTTCCTGAACACAAATGCTGCCTGAAATGGGAAGAAAGTGGTCTAGGATTCTAGTGAGTGCAATGGGAAAATGAAATGGATAAACAATTTGCCTCAGACAGACATTTCTCTTTTTGTGGTGGTGGGAAGGGTACTAAGGAGGACTATGGGAACATTGAGAACTTATTTTTTTTATTACAAAACTTATTTATCTAATTTTTTAATTATAGGAACATTTATTTTTCAACACTTGTTATTACAAAAGTAGCACATACCCTATAGAAAAGAAGTACAAATAAACACACCTAAAAATTCACCTCAGTTAAAAATACATTGGAATTAGATCTGCAGTGAAGGATTTGTACCACATATTAAGAGTAGTTATCCCAGTGGAGGGATTGCTAGTATGGTAATTTCATTTTTATGGTTCCTTTGGAGAGAACCAGAGAGTTGCTTTGAAAATGTGTTGAATTATATGTGTGTGGGAGAGAACTAGAAAATACCTTAAAAAGAAGAAACAAAACAAAACAAAAAAACTATGAAAAACCTAGAAGTGGAGTACTTGGGTCATGTCCCAAATTCCTTAAGCCCTTTTTGCTTTAAAGAAGCGACCTGTAGACGGTGGATAGTGGTGTCTGGGTGCTCGCAGCCACACACAGAGCTCTACCAGGGCTTGAGTTACAATAAAATCTTTAAGGTATTTTTGTATTTTTCCTTCTTTTTTTAAAACTTTAATTGACTTTTGCAACAACTCATCTGAAACTTTCCACTTTTTATTGTATCAGATGATAAAAAAGGCAATCTAATCAACTCCAGGTAGACTTTGCCCTCTGGTTTTCTTACACTTTCAGATTTTTGTCAATTAAGTGTCTTATGGTGAGATAATTGTAGGCTTACATGGAGTTGTAGGAAATGATGCAGAGAGATCCTGTGTGCCCTTTACCTAGTTTTCTGCCAATGGTAACATCTAGCAAAAAGTATGATAGAATGTCACAACCAGAATACTGACAATGATCTAGTCAGGGTACAGAACATTTCATCACCACAAGGACCTCTCATGTTGTCCTCTTCCCTCCTGCCCCCACCTCTTCCTTAACCCTTGACAACTGCTCATCTATTCTCTATTATTTAATTTTGTCATTTTAAGAATTCTATACAAATTCACATAGTAGGTGATCATTTGGGATGACTTTATTCCCTCAGCCTAAACCAGTGATTTATCCAGATTGTCACATGTATGAGTACTTCATTTCTTTTTATTGATTCCATGTCAGGGATGTACTACAGTTTATTTAATGTTACCTCCTGTGAGACTTTTTGGCTATTTCTAGTACTGGGTTATTATGCATAATTTGACCTGTAAAGATAAAATTTCTATAAACAAAAATAACAACAAAACTTAACTTTCATTGAATGCCTAAAATATTCTAGGCAATGTTCTGAGAGCTTAACATGTAGCTGACCCAATATCTTGGTTTTTTGTGACACTTGACAGTGGTAAAACTGTGAAGATCCCAGGGCAATTGGGATGGTCAGTCACCCTGTCACGTCATTAACTCCAAGAAATCTGTAAAGTGATTTATAGCTATTAAATAATAAAACATTGGGATTTATTAAAGTATTGTCCTTAAATGGTAAGAGTAGTGAAAAAGTTCATTAGCTGTCCTAAGTACCACTGAGTCCAAAGGTCTTCAATAAATTCCTTTTTGGGCAGTAAGTTCTTGAAAGGTGCTATTTATTTATTTATTTATTTATTTATTTATTTATTTATTTTGAAAGGTGCTATTTAAATGACAAAATCTGTGTTTTCTCCATCTGTACGATAGGCAAGGATTATAGAGCACTAACTTCTTGGGAACAAAGTTACTATTTGTTGAGATTTCTCAAGCTGTTAGGTACATTTTATTTAATTCTGATGACAAACTTTTGGAGTAGGAATTACTATTCTTTTTTAAAATTTATTTTTATTTTTATTTTTTTAGGAATTACGATTCTTATTCATAGATGAAAAAATTGAAGATCAGGAGATTAAAATAATGTACTTCAAATCACAAATAAGTGACAAGGCAATGAACAGTGGCATTGCATTGCCTTTGCCCTTTCTGAGGCTGTATAAATCTGTCTCTCAAATAATAGAGAGGTCTGATGTGAAGAGTGTGTGCCTAATTCACATATGCTAGTGGCTCTCCAACCAGAATCTCACCTTCAGTCTTCCCCAGGTTAAGGGAAGGTAAACATTGCTCTCTGTGGCCCCTAACTCAATGGTGGCATGTATCAGGTTATCCCAGGGATGGTCTGGCTTTCTGTTCTGGTGTGGAAGTCATGTTTTACAGCAAGCATGGTAGCTTGGGGTAGGGAGTGAGGGATCTCAGCTTCTACTCAATCAGATGACTCCAATTTCCGTGAATGTCTGAGGGGAGATAAAATGTCTCAGCACTCTTTTGCCTATAAATTCTCTTGGAAGATATCCCCCTAATTAATTTACAGAAGCAACAAAAATTTTAAAATATTTTAATTTACAGTCTTTGCTTTTGGAAGGTTATAGTCACTGGATCAGTAAGCCTCCTTTTGAGCAAGTCCTCTGGGGATATGACACTCACATATAGAAAATGTGGTGAGGCAGCCGTAACAATGAGCCACTCAGATCCTCTACTGTAGGGAGCATATTGGACTCACAGTCCCAGCTGCTGTGTTCTGAACCTATTGCTGTCTTTATGCCAGAGCCACACTTCCCACAGATTGCTTCCAGCAAATGATGGAGCGTGTCAGGGATGCTAAAGACAGGCTTGTTCCTACCAAGTGGAGAACTTCTCTTAAGAGTGATTTTTGCCTCCAGAACTTCCCCTTGGCCTTCTTCAAACCTTAGGCTTTTGTTGCAGGCTGAGAATCTTCGTGCCCAACCTTTTTTTCTTCCCTCTCTCCTTCCATTGGGGTCGGACCTGAATTGCATACTCAGGGTTCCTGTCTCCATTGGTGCCCTCCCCTTTTCCCTGTTGGGCAATTTCTTCAATACATCTCTTTCACGTCTACACTTGTTTTGGTATTTGCTTCTTAGAGAACCTAAACTACCACCTACTTAATACCTACTGTCTTCAGTTTTGAGGACTTAGCCAAAATTTTCATTTGAAACAACAGAAAAAAAAAATCCATTTAATATCCACCTATATTTGTCATGGGTTCAAATTTTAGAATATTTGATTTAATGCCAGATATCTGAAACTCAAACTTTTTTGGGGAAAGGAGAGGTAGATTTGGATCCACAGAATATTTGAAGAAAAATCATTTTAGTATAGATTTCTGAGATATTTTCCCATGTTTCTAGATCAGTTTACTTGTCGAAATGGAAACAGAACAGAAGTAGAAGAGGATTGCTTTGGGATTCTGAGGCCAGTTATGTGGCTCCTAAATGTATCTCTTTCTCTTACCAATGATGGTCTTGAATACAACTCTTTGTCTCTCTGTATTATGCTTCCTTCATCTGAAAAGGTAAAATTAGTTCATCACACCCAAGAAAAAAGTATTATTACTCCCATTTTGCAGATGATAAATCTAAGGCTGAGAGAGAAGAATTTAACTTGCCCAAGTTAACCTAGCTAGGAAACAAGAGAATCAAGATTTGGATAGGAGGGTCAGTGGTTATAGCTTTTGCTCTTTTTATCTATTTAAAACTGCATCCAATGATCTTTAAGGTGTTTCCAATTATTAACTTTATGGATTTATATACTTGAAATTAAAAGATAACACCTTGTCTAAATTCATATTTTAACTGTGCATGGATTTTGTGTTAGTGAACAGCACTACCTTATTGGGCGATTTTAGTTTATTTTTCATTGGCTGCTTTACTGAGCCTCATCAAATGTATTTGCTTTGCAGAGCTGCAGTGGATTAATTCTGAATAAGTAATTTGGAAATGTTTTTATTCATTTCTGTGGAAACCATCTATTTGGATTTTCATATATCAAGATCATAGAGATTTGTCCCAGTCCAATTGCAATCTTAGTTACAGCAGTGCCGGCTTACATATTAAGGGCATAGTTTTGCTCTGATGGCCCTTCAGAAATCTGTAATTGGTGTGGAACACTGACACTAACAGAATGTGTCTTATGAGGTCCTATGAGTTAGGCTTCTGCAGATTAATGGAATCTTTCTTGATGGAACAAGCCCTTTGGAATTCATTAACACTATCTGCCTCTCCCATTAGCTACTCACTTCTCACACAATTCATTTGCTCTGTCTCTCCTGGCGTTTTGGAATCAAACCTGAATCTGAGAGTCTAACTGGTAGCTGAAGCAATATATACTGAACATATTCCTTGACTTTTTATCCCCAGACAGAGATTTTGGGGTTTTGTTTTCATTTTGGGATGAATAATAATACTTCCTTATACATTTCTTTTCTACAGAACAAGATTCTTTTTATTCTCGGAATGTCATCCTGCCTCCATCAGTACTTTATGCCCTTCAACTCCATCCCTAGTCTTAGGATTGGGGGGGACATAATACCTTTTTTTCTCCTAAACATTACTGAGAGGGCTGTGTTTGTGTGTGGGTAGATATTAGGGGACATGCAGTGCAGACTTCCTGGAGACTAGGAACCATGTTTAAAGAAAATGCTGTGGGGATGGTCCAAAGATCTAAGAATCATGTGAGAAATTTAAGCCACAGGTATAAATTCTGGGAGAGCTTATATTAAATATCCAAGATCAAATAAATAAATAAATAAATAAATAAATAAATAAATAAATATCCAAGATCATCTTACTCTCTCCCTGTTTATTTATCCTTTATCTTTTTTTCTTTCTTTCCTTTTTTCTTTCATATTAGATAATGTTTTGTACAAAATCGTTTCTTAAAACAGAGTAGTTACAACTGATTTATAGTATGTAAAACAACGTCTAATATGCTAAATACCACCAACCCAAAGGTGCTAGGTTTGCCCATTTTGATGAACTTTTAAAATTCTGCTTATGTTTATATTATACCTGGTGATATTACAGCTATAGCAGCTTTCTTTTGGTATTTTCTTACATTTAAATTTTGTCTCCTGTAAGCATCATCTAATGAGCTTTTAAAAACCAGTCTGACAATCTTATTCTTTCACTTTGAGTATTTAATCCATTCATCTTTAATGAAATTACTGATATATTTGGTTTTATATCTCCCATCTTATTATTTGCTTTTTCTTTAATCTGCTTTGTATCTTCTTCTCTCTCTTTTCTTGCATTTTCTTGAATTAATTGAATACTTTTGTCATACCATTTTCTTTTATTCATTTGTTAGTTTTACAATTTTTATTATTCTTTTGATGGTTAACCTAGAGACCACAACATGTCTTCTTGACTTAATACAAATTATTATTTTACCTCTTCCCTAATACTGCTAGAAACTTAGAATATTTGAACTCTATTTACCATTCCCTGTCCTTTGAATTATTCTTGTTATAGAATTTAGTTATCTATTTATTTTAAATTTCACAAGAATTTGCAATTGTTTTGTATGGTCAATATTCATTTATAGTTACCTACATATTTGTCCTTTCATATATACATACCTTTTCCATTCTTTTTTCTCTCTGTGCTTCATTTGGATATTTTCTGTTAATCTTTCTTTCAGTTTACCAATCTTTGTTCTATTGTATTTAATTTGCTGTTCACTCCATTCACTGAGTTAATTTAAGATACTTTATTTTTTTTCTTTTTAGTTTTAGAATATCTAGTTGGTTATTTTAAAATCCAGATTCTAATTCTTTGGTGAATTTTCCATCCTTTCATTCATTTTCTCTACTTTTCCTACATTTTATTTAATATATTGATCAGAGTTATTTATTTGCTAACTCAAAAATCTAGATCAGTAGTGGGTTAATTTGTTATCTCTTTTTGTTCTGTTGATTTAGATCATATGGTCTTGTGTTTTTTTCTCCTGTCTAATAATTTTTGACTGAATTAATGGTTTTATGTATAAAAGAACTGTAGTGGCTCAACATAATTTTATCTTCCATTAGGGAAAGTTTCCTCTTAACTCTGTTATGCAGATAGAATGAGGAGGTGATAATCTCAATTCATTCAGGGACTGAGTTTAGCTGGATCTCATTTCAGGATTTCTTCTTCTACCCTTAGTTTGTTCCTATTCCACGGCAGTCTCTCCCAGACTCTTGGCTGAGAGTCTGGTCTTTGTATCCTCAGCCTGAAGTCTGAAGAAGATTCAGCTCTTCCCTCCAGTGGCTTTCAGCTTAATTTTTTATCTTCCTAATGTGTATAACTTTAAAATTCACAAATGTCTTAAGGAAATGGAGTCATATATTTGAAGCAGTTTTCTTTACCTGGCAAATTTTTAATTCCTAAGCACTGTGAGATTTTGGGAACTTTCTCCTGCCTTCTAGAAGTTTTTGGCCTGAATAACATTTCTCCTAAACAACACCAGAATTCCAAACATTTCCCTTTAGGAAAAACTGGTCGTGTTTAGGTTTCCTCAAGTTTTTATTTTGTCACTCCGGTTCTATATGACAGCTAAGTTTGCTGGTTTCTCTTTCCCACATCACAGATTCTCTGATTGAGCCAAGTTTGATCAACTTGTGGCCAGGACTTAAAGATGTCCCCAGAGAAAAAAATTACTGGCCATTGCCGGCTCACTTCAGAACACTGTTCCCTTCTTTGGAAGTTTAGTTCATTTACTCTTAATTGCTTTTAGTGCTCTCTGATGCCTTGCAAAATATTTTAAAATATTAACTTATTCACTTTTTGTCAGTTGCCACAGAGAACATCTTGGCCTGCTGTGTTTTACATCATCCTATCTAAATATGAAAAGTTCTTGTCCTCACACTTCTCATTTTCTTCATCATTTGTATACCATTGTTCAGTACTTTGCTCTGAAGATGATTATAATATTTTTATCTAGAAGTTATCCATATGACTCTAAGTTAGTTGTTATTTACTGTATTTTCAAGAATTACCTGACAAACATTAATTGAAGAACAAAAATTCTATTTATTTTCTACTTATCTCTAGGACTGACTTTATATACTCCCTCTGCTGTAGCCTTCCCTGATGCCTCTGGTTGGACATAAACTCTTCCTTTCAGAAACTCCACATCACCTTATTTATATATCTCTATTGCACATATACCCTGCATTATAGTTACTTATATTTATATTCTTTATAGGGCACATCATAGTGCTTTGTCCATAGTGAAAGGAATAAATGAGCAAAAACTGACAGCATTATACTGGAGATACTTTCTGGGATACCAAAAGAGTTATTAACTATTCATCCTCATCATTTGTGAAGAGATCCCCTAAGATTCAATGGATTCAATGTCTGTGAATGTTTTTTTTGGCTAGAGGCCAGAATTATACCAGTACTATTTCATTTGTGTACTGGGGCAAAGATTTTCAAAATGGTAAGGTTTTATTACAACTGAACAAGGGTTTTTGCATTAAAGTTTGGCTTTCACAGTCATTAAATAGAGGAAACATGGTTAATGTGACAAAGACAATTATCTTGCCCATACTTACAGGCAGAGGCTATTGTAGAGTTTGTCATATTGATAGCAATCAGAATTGTCGTTGAGGAAATCCATGTACAACTTACATTTTCAAGATTATGAGCATAAAATTTCTGAGTCAGAAATAACTTTGCTACTTCACAGATTCTAGTAACTCAAAGATCAAACTCTTCCCATTTATTGAGCACAACTATAGGCAAAGAACTGTGGGAAAAAAAAACATTTTAGGCATTATCCATTCTACACCAAGGGGATTAGTTAAAATAAGGCATAAGTATGTCATATAATGCCATCAATATAATAAAATATATGATTTATGCTATATAAACCTTCTAGGTAGTAAATATTTTAAGGATTTAAAGGAGATGATGACCATACTAGGTATTTGAATTATATTTTCTCATCAGACATGTAACGTCAAGGGCCTCGCTTTTCCTTCTTTTCTTTTTTTTCTTCCTATGAATCGGCTTAATGTGGCCAATGGTGTTGGAAAATAAATAAATACATTTAATATGGCATCCTAAACCAGCTGGTTTTAATAGTCTAAATTGCTTTTAAGAAAAACTTGTAGGACAAGTAGAGAACTTTCTGCCAAACTGTATAAATGCCATCTGGCCTGAAGTGGGATGTTGGTGGTCTAAGTCCATTCACAAGGAAACTACAAGTTACCACAACTATTCTGGAAAACCCTGGAGGTGAGGGGAGCTGCAGCATTTCTCATTAGAAATGTTAAGTGAGGAAAAGGGACTGTAGATGAACCGAATAAGCAATATCTCTGGAGACAGTTTTTATGTATTTCAAAGTGTTTGTTACAGTGAAGCAATATTAGCAGTGGGTGGAACATGAACTGTAGAGTGCAATTGGTGGGAGGGAGTCAGAAAGAACACATAAGAATGCTGTTTGACGACTCTATGACACCAGTACATAAATCAAAATTTGCCAATGCTTGAATGTTCCTTCGGCACACTATGAAATTATTAAAAATTATTATAAAGACCACCTAGTCACATGGAAACATGCTTGTGAAATGGTAAAAATTTAAGATATCAAGATATAAATTCAGTTGCATAAAATGCAAAATGTCAAATGAAAAAGATGGATAAGAGTTCAGACCCCGAAGATAAAAGTTATTATACTATATGGTGGACTAAAGGTATTTTTCTCTTTCCTCTTGTATTTCCCAGAGTGTTCATAATTTGGTTATATCGTGTTGATAATTAAAAAATAGTGCCTTTATTCAATAAATATTTTATGGCATTATGTTGTTGTTTTTGTTTTTTTTTTTTCAAAGGCACATCATATATTCTCTCTACCTTCAAGGAACCCTGAATCTAGTAAAAGGGTAAGACATAAAAATCTCACAGATAGTATGAGATAGATAAAGTAAGAAAGCCATAGTAAGTCAGATGAAAAATATCACACAAGACTGTTGTGATCATGAAGGCTTAATGAAAGCAGTGGAGTTTGAACAAGACCTTGAAGGACATGATTTTAATAGATAGTGTTGAGCATGAAATGGCATTCTCTGTGGAGAAAATGCACAAGCAAAAGGGCAAAGATGGAAAAGCATAGCTGTGTTTGTGGAAAAGCAAGGATTCACATTGCTCAATGAACACAGAAGGAAAGAAAAATGTCACCTAGAAGTGAGGCTGAGACCAGATTTTAAGGTATACTTTCCTGCCAAGGGAAAAGTTGGACTTTGTCGTTGCATCCAGGTAGCTGATCTGCATATTTCACTTTGAAGTTCACAAGATGCAAAGTGTTTTCACATTCTTTACATATGATTTTCATGATGATGTTTTGAATAAGAGATTATCACTCCATATACAGATGACAAAACTCAAGTTGGAGAAGCTCCATGACCTCCGAAGATCACAGAACAAGTTCCTTTTGCCTACTCTTCACATCCCTGTAGTTAATTTACACCAACAAGACAGCATTTGCCATGATGCATCATCATTCATTGTTCACTGTCCCCTCCAGCACAACATCTTCATAGATGGCAAATGTAGACAGATAATTCACCAAGAGTTCCTACATGACTTCAAATGGTTGACTTAAGAAGTTTCTTTGTTGGCAGGAGAAGATGGTGGTTAGAGGATGACTTAATCTTAAAGCCTTGGTTTGACTCCTAGCTCCATTACCTATCAGCTGTCTGACCTTATCAAATAGTGTACTCTTTCTGAGCTTAAGTGTCCTGACCTTTAATATATGAACAAATATTTACCTCATGGAATTGTTCAGAAGAGTAAATGAGAAAACATGTATAAAATGCCACAACAAGCGTTAAATTAGTGGGAGTGTTATGGTGGTATAATATTGTTGACATAACTTTGATTAATAAACAAATCTTATTTCTTTTGTTCCTTTTTCCTAATTTAGTTCAATCAGTTTCCAAATGTCCCTGATTTTTAAAAAAGATTTTATTTGTTTGAGAGAGAGAGAGAGAGTGAGAGAGCACAAAGTGGGGAGGTGACAGGCAGAGGGAAAGGGAGAAGCAGGCTGCTCTATACAGGGCTCCATCCCATGACCCATGAAATCATGACTTGAACCAAAGGCAGCTGCTTAACCAACTGAGCTACCCAGATCCACCTCCCCCCAAATATCCTGGATTTGAGTGACTTGATTGGGAGCAAGAAGCCACCATCTCTCCAAATGTAGGATGACTTCATTCCACAGCCGAATGTTTACCTCACTACCCCTTACCCCCACCACCTAACTCCATGTGTCATTTTGTCGTACATAGGGGATTTGAAAGGCCTCAGAGGAAGAGTCGGCCTAATAAATGAAAAACAAAAGGGGAGGTTAGAATCAAGGACCACTTTACCTGAAGTTATATAATTCTTTTTAGCTTGAGGAGTGGACAGTTCTACATGTTAACTCACTCCAGTCATCTTGTTTTTAGGATCATTAGTGAGCTAAAAGCATTAAGGTAATACTAATGTTAAGAATTGGCATTTACTGTGTCCTTAATATATGCCAGACAATAACCTAGAATAAAATGAGCCACTTAAACTTCAATTTGTAGAAGACTTCTTTCTTATTCTGATACCGTTGTGTTGCATTTTAAAGCATATTTTTCTTATTCATCTGTAAAAATGAACCTTTTGTCATTACACCAAGCCTGTAAACTCAACAAATGTAGAATACCTCCATCAAGAGCCCCATCCAATCCCTGGCCTGTATTTATTGTACCAACCAGAGCAGAACTGTATGGATACATCTACACAAAGAAAACTTACTACTTAGTTTCTTTTTATGTTGACCTTTCTGCTTTTCATTGCCGTTTTCTTTTCTTTTTTTTTTTTAAAGATTTATTTATTTTAGAGAGAGAGTGAGTATGAGTGGAAGGAGAGGCAGAGGGAGGGAACCTTAAGCAGAATCCACACTGAGCATGGAACCCTACACAAGGCTTGCTCTCATGACCCTAAGATCATGACCTAAGCTGAAACCAAGAGTCAGACACTTGACCGACTGAACGACCCAGATGCCCTGCCATTTCATTTTCTATCACAGTTTCAACATTCTCTAGATCAGATGCCTCTAGGAAGTCAGGCTTGATCAGTCATGATCTTCCTGGTACTTCATATATGTGACCTCAGTCTATCAAGATACCCACCAATGTGTATTAATTGGCTTTGGGATGTTTTTCCAACCTTATTTTAGCTCACTTGCTATTTCATTTAAAAAAGACCTTGACCTAGAGAACCAAATTTAATAAGAACTCTGACATTTATAGTGATGCTTTCTGGGATGTGTTCAAGAAATACTCATTACTTATAATGTCGATAATGATGACAATTTGTTAGGTGATATAAATATCAAGCAGCTGAGAAAATATGCATTTGGCCCTAATAGGGGAGCACAAATACAGGTACTAATTTTAAGCCTAGAAACACAGCTTCACTGACTAAAAAATCTGGTTCCTATGCTCACGCTCCTGGTTTTTGCCAGTCCAGTTATGGACTTAAAGTAGGTGGTTCCTTGGGATTAGGAAAAAGACAAGTTTTTGCTTGACTGCCCATATCTGGTCAGTACTAGAGATTTTGGGGACTCAGGGCATTTGGAAGAAGCCCTGCAACAACTAGCCGATTGACTCAGGAGAAGATGGTAACAGAGGCTACCACAGAGAGCAAGCATGGAAAGCAGGACATCCAGTAGAAGAACACAGAAACTCCATTACTCTTGTTTTCATGGAATATTCGGAGGGATCATATGATCCTTTCATCATGAGTTTAATCATCAATGAAGGCACACTTGCTGGGAAGAATTAAAGTAAATTATTTCCAGCTTGCAGGCTTTAGGAAATAGCTTCCAGCCCTTCACAGCTCTTTGCCTAGAAGGTTGCCTAACTTCTACCTTCAGCTACACGCTTCAGTTTCTTCTACTATCTCCCACAGCCTCTTTCCTCACCCTGCACTTCCTTTTCAGATTTTTAAGAAGAAAATACAGTTAAATACTATGTTTTAAGATGATTGATCCAGTTAAGTGGGTGATTCACTTATTCTTTAGCAAGTGTGCGAGTACCATTTAACACCTATGGTGCCTCTAATAATCTGCATAAATATTTAGTTACTAGATCTTAGATAATGTATACCTCATTACAGCACTCTTGTAGTGGACAAATTAGATTCTCCTCATGACTTTAAAAAAATAATTTTTTTAAGTCAGCTTTACACCCAACTTGGGGCTTAAACTCACTACCCCAAGATCAATAGTCACACACTGCACTGACTGAGGCACCCCCTAACAGATAATTTTTAACTCACTATTTTTTCAGAAGCATTCCATAATTTCTTTGCATTGTCCATACCATATATGTTTACATATTGCCAGGAAGCTAAATAAACTTGAAAAACATATCAGCAGAATAACAATAGTTAGGCACTTACATATTGTAAACCTTTGAACAATCCACCGTAGAGATTCATACATATGCCTTATAAGTAGGAATATGAGGCAATTGAATTAGTACATAAAGTTTTTATTTAAAGTTTTCCCCTTCCAAGCAAGCTTCATTTACACATTCTAATACTGTACAAAATTTACAATCTCTGTGACTTATGTACTCACTTTTCACTTCTAATAGTGTGTGCTTTTCTGAAATACAGAAAGCTTTACTTATAGTTATCATAAATGCTCTTATTTATTTTGGCTAGAAATAAAAAATAAACAAAGAACAAGTCTAAGGAAAGCGAATATCCTCATATAAACTGTGACTTTCAGAAGAAATGGTAGCAGTTGACGATCAAAGGTTCTGAAGCTGACCTTGTTCTCTTCATGATGCCAGCTAGGATTTTCCCCGCAAAGTGCTGTCACTTTTCTTTCCTTCTCTATATTGTTATGTTTTCAAGGAAAAAGAAATGAAAGTTGATTGCACTGGAGATAGATAGAGATATATATATATATTTATATATATATTTTTACAACGGATCCTTTGGATCTGAACATACAAATAAATACAAAAACAACAAAGATTGCACTTTACTGTAGAAACGGCGTTAGATTCCAGTACACACCCATCTATCTGGACATGCTCTGCAGTGAAAGCCTATCACCAAGGCATTTTTAATCTGTGCCTTCCCCAGGTTGTTGTTTGGAATGACACATTTGTTGAGGGGTTCAACAACACCTCTGGGTGATCAAAAAATATTTTAGGCTAGTATTTACTCCTAACTGCTGCTGTTTCAGCTCTGAAGGGCTTGAAAATAAAATTCATGTTCCTTCCGGTTTTGCTTTTTTGACTGGCCGCACTGAAAACTATCTCATGCTGTCCTGACCTTCTCCTAAATTCCTCATGCTCCTAAAGACAGCTAGCAATTGCTCACCTAACTGAGCTCAGGCATCTTTGGCGATAACAGACAAATATGGTGAGTTGGAGAACAATCGGGGGTAAGTCATGTGCTTTTCTAGAGCCAAATCTAGAGCATTCCTAGAGCCAAGGGTGAGGAAGAGGGCGAAATATTTGTTAAGAGCTATAATTCACTCCTGTGGCTCCTTTAAGTGGCATGTTTTAGGGACAGAGAGACAACTGGGATTGTACTTAAAAGAAACGATTCTTTCTTTTCATCCCTGAATTCCTGAAAGCAATCTCCCAGTTTCAGTACGGGTTACGTTCGGGTCAGATGTGTGATCCAACAGCATCTCTTCAATAGTGTACGAGTGACTTTGTCAGTCTTACCTTTTGAAGGAAATGACAGGTGTGTTCACTACTTTTTTATATACTGTAAAAAATGAGAAAACATGAGCCTCTGTGGAGTGAAGAGTGACATAATACATTTTGTTTTAATCTTTCGTATAAAATTGAGGACACAGATTACAACTGGCTAGCCTACAACCTACAGGGCAGAAAGCAATTGCTACGAGAGCCAACATCTTTCTCTTCTCTGATCCCAGGAGGTGCTGTGAGGGGCAGAAGGTAAATGAAATGAAGGTATACAGAAACAAATATGTTCCTCTTTAATCTTCTGTGATTTTCTAGAACTGTGTTGCCTATGGAGTCTGTGAAGTAGCCACAGGTTAGGAATATAGAATCAAGTGGCAATTTCGGTAATGCAGTAAGTATTTTAGCGGGGTCAAATTCTGAATCATTCATTAACACAATATCCCCAAAACTTCAACATAGATCACATGCAGGTAGACTACAATGCACAATACTGATCTTAGGTCTCTCTGGGGGCACTCTTCTGTATTTTATCTTTCTCCTTTCAAAAGTTAAGATCCACGTGAGGAGTTTTTGTAAAGCTGGGACAAGTTAAAACCAGTCTGAAATGGAAGAGTCTGTCACCACAGGAAGTTTGGTGTGATCCGATTACAGACACAGTTATCTGTTCAAGAACAGGTCTTTTTCTTGTGTAGTTACTTGTAAATCATTAGAAACCAAGGGTGGGTTTCGGCAGTTGTACCATTAGGATGCACTGTTCATAGTATAATAGTGATGTCACCTGTCATTGTCTCCTAGAATGTGATACTGTTCATTCCAGGGTTTCCTGGTGTTATTTATTGTAAGGTACACAGGCAGGCAGGATAACTGTTGCACAGGCTGGGCCTGCCAGTGGTTCTGCTACATCTCCTTCCAGTTCTGTCCAGGTGCCTTTTTCCGGACAATAGCATATCGTAGATGACTTGTAGGCCCCCTGTAATGGCAGAGTAGGGGGCATTTAGGGAAGGATGTCCAGAGAAGTGCAATGACAATCTTATTGATTACATTTACGTTGGAAAGAAAATATTAATTCTCTGCTCTTGCTAAAAAGTTCCAAATGAAACAGTGGACTTTAAACTGTTTTATCCTAAGGGAAAATTTGGGATTCAGAAGATTTCAACTTCTGCTGCATGTGTGTGTATAGTGTGTGTGTGTGTGTGTGTGTGTATGATTAATAATAAAAGTCGGGATGCCTGAGTGGCTCAGTGGTTAAGCGTCTGCCTCCAGCTCAGAGCATGATCCTGGAGTCCCGGGATTGAGTCCCGCATTGGGCTCCCTGCATGGAGCTTGCTTCTCCCTCTGCCTATGTCTCTGCCTATCTCTCTCTCTCTCTCTCTCTCTCTCTGTCTCTCTGTGTGTGTGTGTCTCTCATGAATGAATAAATAAAATCTTAAAAAAAATAAATAAAAGTTAAATGCCTACAACACCTAGATGATCAGCAAATCCCTTAAAATAATTGACCAAAATTGGAGTTTATCCAGCTGGTTTAAACTAAAAAAATTCATCTTAAATTTTCAAATAATTTCAAGAGATTGGATTTGAGATTGTTGCCTCACTTTCTCATTTTTATTTTACTACTGTAGAGAATCAGAGCTGGGATTAAAAACTAGCTTAAAATAAACTGGAAAAAAAGGGCTTGCCAACTTCTTTGCACGTTGATTGATTGATTGGTTGATTTTCAAGTGGCCACATTAGAAATAAAAAAAAGTCTTTAAGTAGTGCTTCTCTAGTTTCCCTTCCAAAACCAAAGCAGTTTGGTTTTTATCATAGGCAAAACCCAAAAATCCCAACCAACCTAATCATCCTATTTTGAAAGTGTACTCCTCATGTCTGGTTCCAAATGTGTACACTTTTGCAGCTAGTCATATGTACCAGCGAACAAGAACATGCCAAGTTATATATGTCTAGTTATATATATCAGTATATATTTGTCTCCATATAACTAATACCCTTTTAAAACTCCCCTCCGGAATAAAGGGGAAAGGAGAAAAAAACGAGTGGGAAATATCAGAAAGGGAGACAGAACAGGAGAGACTCCTTACTCTGGGAAACGAACTAGGGGTGGTGGAAGGGGAGGTGGGCAGGGGGTGGGGGTGACTGGGTGACAGGCACCGAGAGGGGCACTTGATGGGATGAGCACTGGGTGTTATTCTATATGTTGGCAAATTGAACACCAATAAAAAATAAATTTATATAAAAAAACTCTCCCCCCCAAATTTACACAATAACCTTGTTTGATGCAAAAGAAATAAACCCCACATAAATCTTATAAAACCAACACATAAATAAGATAATATAAAACAGTCATCATATATAAAATGAATTATGCAGACCATGAGGCCCTACATGTGTCCTAATGTGATGTAATTTGAACTACACAGCCACCTCCTCAGATGTTCTTGATGAAAGAGAAAAAAATAAAGAAGAAAAGAAATTTTAAAAAGAAAAAAGCTGAGCTTAATTATTAAGTCCTTAAGTCCAAGTTTCCATTTTATAGGAAATACAGAGACTATTTTAGATGACATTGCAAAGAAATTATTAACCAATTCCAGAATGCCAGCTATTCTGTATGATAATTGACCCTGTTTTATTTTTGTTTTGTTTTTTCTACAAGTTAATGGAAGAAGAAGTGGAGTGTGGTAATTTTCCAGATTGCAAGAGATGGATGAGATGTAATAGCCAAATACAAGTGAGACTATTGGATCCTGCCTTGAACATATCAACTTGAAATATACATTTCAATAGGAAAAAATCTGAATTCTGAATATAGATTAGATATGAAGGAGTTATTGTTAATTTTGTTGGATATGATGATAGTATGTTTACATACACAAATAATTTTTTAAAGATAAATACTGAAGCACTTAGGGTGAAATAATATGATGTCTAGAATTTGCTTCAAATTACTTCAGCCAAAATTTTTAAAAAGGTGGACAGATGGCGGCTGGGTTAACAAGAGTCCCCTGTACTCTTTTTGTGTGAGCTTGGAAATTTTCACGATAAAATTTGGGCAAAGTGAAAAGCAATGGCAAATTATATATTCTAAAGAGAATCTGTGGATATTCAACAATTTTTTGTTTTCATGCCTTACGGGTCAGAAACTTTTCAGACGATTCAAACAATTCAACAAACTAAGCAAACAATTTCAACAGAACATTTGTAAAACCCCTTTAGTCTCACTTTTAGTTGGAAAAGCAGAATCACAAAAGTATGGGGATAAGAGAGAAGAGATAGACCATATTTTGGGACACTGTTGATCAGATAGGAAGCCAGCTCGACAGGAACCATACTGATTCTTTCTTACTACCGAAAGTAACTTACTGCTTGCATACAAACATGATACTCTTAAAAGGTTTATGTATGGATGGTAACACATAGTAAGAACAAATCAGGAAGCAGGAGGGGAAGGTAAACGTGGACACATACCATACTCCAGCTGTAGCCTCCCACAAGGTAGATGCTGTCATCAAGCGCTGCGCAACCAGGACCACTTCGACCCTCCAAAATGGGAGTTTGGAGAATATTCCACTGGTCACCTTTTGGGTCATAGCATTCCACAAGCATTACATCAAGGTGGGAGAAACCTAAATGACACAGCAAGATGGAACCACACAAGGATAAACTCTTGGGGTCCTGATTCAAGGTTTGGGCTTTGTTTTAAAAACGCTCTAGAGCCAAGAAACAGATAATTGTGTCTTTAAAGAGACAAAAGTATAAATTTACTAGTGAAATTGGGAGACATGTTACAGAGACCTAAAACAAACAAACAAACAAACAAACAAACAAACAAATTCTGGATATTTCCAATTAATTCGAAGCAAGAATGTTTGACTCAAGTCATTGGTAAACATTGATTACATGGGGGTAGATCTTATTTAAAAGTGTTTATCAAAACCTTATTAAAAAGGTTTATAATAATTAAAAGCAAGCATTTTATAGAATGCTTACAATAAGCTAGTTGTCTTCCAAGTGCTTTCTGTAGATGAATTCACTTAATTCCCCTCAACCACACTATGGGATAGTTATGCCATTATGTTCATTTTACAGATGAAACAACTGAGTTGCAGAGAAAAGTAGTGACTTGAAGAAGTCACACAGCCAGCGAGTATACAGACTGAGGTTTAAACTCAGGCAAACAGGCTTTGGAGCTCATATTCTTACAGACTAAATTGTATTGCTTTTCCTAAATGAATATTTAACTCTGTCAAAATGTTTTAGTTAACTAAAAATGTGGTGTTCAGCATCTTTTACCTTTTTAGCAGCTTATATTTATAAGCCACAATGTGCATGATTTCCAATATCCACTAAGGATAGAGGTAGAGTAGAGGGCTAACTTCTGCTAAGGGTTGCTCCTCCCACTTCTGATGAAGTTTATCAGTGGCTGGGGCAGTAAGTAGGTTGCAGAGAACAACTTAAAAGTTCGAGGACTCCACTGGGGCTCTGCTTTTAATTTAGGAAGTCAAAAATCCATAGGGGGAGAGCTTCATGGTCACCGATCAGACCAAATCATTAGTAATATTTTTCTTCTATTTAAATGCATGCAATGGATATTTGCTAGCTGATACAATGCATACACTAAATTAATCAACCTATTGGACTCTTTTTTTTTTTTTTTTTTTTTTAACCTACTGGACTCTTCAAGGTAATTGAGAAGATAGACCAAAAAGTAGAATAATTTTCATTCTGGAAGAGGTAGATGAATTATTTCAGGCCACTAACTTCTTACATAAAATAAATCCTATAGCTTTGAGGACAGTAGAGCAAAGGGCTTACTGGAATTCTATGGTATATTCCTTTTCCCATTAAGGTTATCGATGATAATATACATACTTGAGGATTGGAGCAAATTCCTAGTTCTGAAGCCCTATAGTGGCATCGTAGGAGGATATGCATGCCTTCTCTGTGCCTAGTTCATATACATGTTGACTGTAAGCCTCACAAAAATTACCAAGGAAAGGATAATTATCCCTCTTTTATAGACATGAGGTTGAGAGTCTCGGTAAGACCACACAAGTGCATAACTGGGATCCAGACCCATACTTTCCCTCTAAGTCATGATGTCTCCCTGAACCAACCTCACTGTTATTTCTCATTTAGGTTGTCATTCCCCAAGTCTTTCTGTTCAAGTATAACCTCAAACATTAGAAGTTTCTAGAATGTTTAGTCATTATATGCAAAGGAAATCACATTTGAATGAGGAAAGCTACAAAGTTAATACTTTATATGAATATTTTGCTATAAAGGCAGGGTGTATGGATTGAGATGAAGGAACACCAGTGAGAAAGAAGGAGAAGAAAAAAAAAGAGTGACAGCAGCAAAGATAACCTCCCACTGAAGAGAGCACAAAGGTGAGCAGCACAGATGAGGATACTGACCTTTCTGACTAAATATGAACTTGGAAATATTTACATTTAATGATGACACCTGTGTGGTCTTTAGTATGTTAGGGGGACACATGTATGAGAAAGCCCAGAAAGGAATGTCTACACCTAACCCAGTGTTTAGATGGGTATATTGTGGAAAAGTAAATGCACAGATGGGCCTTAGCTACCACACATGGATGGCCTGCTTCTCATGGGGTTCAATTTCAAGGATTGTGAAAGGTCAGAGCTGGAGGAGATTTTAGAGATCAGCGCGACCAGTGTTGTCATTTTCAGGTGAGGACACTGAGGCCCAAAGCAGTTTGGGACTCCTCTCAGCACCAGAGATCTCTGTTTCCCTGTTACACTCAGTGTGACATACATGCATATCCTGGTTACACACGTGTGCATAAATTGCAGAAAGTTGTAGTCATAGATGTATATGGAGAAGGAAAGGAGCCCAAACAAAACCCTAAAAATACCTTGTTTTAAATGTTTGTTATTAGTAAAGCAAATGGAAGGAAGTTGAGAATCACAGAAGGTTTGATACTCAACTCGCAGAAGAATTTATTCTCAATTTAGACATGAAATTCCATGACATGTTTTTGTTAAGAAAAATCACGTATGAGCTTCTTTATGCAGCTATGACTGAAGTTCTTTATGATTACCACAAAAAACAATTTTCTGGAAAAAATTTATTACTATAACTTTGGTGATAAGGAATAATTTATTTTACTGAATTCATTGTTACAACAAATTGTTTGTGCTTTTCCGTTATTAATGCTCTCGTTTCTTACTTTCTGTTGACATCATTATTCATTTCTTTAATGTGTGTGGTAACTTAAAAATAATCCTCTCTGCAGAGGAGCCAAAATAAATGCCTGCCCAAGGGTACAGCTAATTTACACAGAGTAGATTTTATTTGGTCAACATGTTTTTTACTTGGTTAACTATGATTATCTAACAAGAAACCCCCTTAGCAAAGAAACAGGAGATGCAAATGATATTGTGATTAAAAAAAAAAAAAGACCTTTCAAATGATTTCCTCCAATTGCATACAAGCGATCATTCATTACAGCCAAAGTGTGGATGGCGCGTTTTGTGTTCATATCTTGTTTTCGAGCCCAGACATCCATTACAGGGTCATAGCAATATAGCCATGGGACATATTCTCCATTGTGTACACCCCCTGTGAATTAAACATATACATACAAGTCAAGAAAGTGCCTTGGAACTGAACTTTGTAACAGAAAGTGGAGGAATGACTTGCCTGAAATGTATATTTTCCCATTGTGCACTGCTCCTGCATGAGCTGCCAGGGGCTGTGGCAAAGAGGACACATAACGCCATTCATTTGTTTCTAGGTTATAGCACTCCACGCTGGACAAATAGCCGGTTTCGTTCCTTCCACCAATAACGTATAAATGTTTGTCCAACCGACATGCATAGAAACTGGCTCTTCTACAATGAAAACAACAACCCACCGTAAATCACAAAAGGAGCTCAGTCAGGCAAAGGAGGTACATCCTGCTTTAGAAAAAGCTAGCAGAAATTTGGAAATTACACACAGTCCCCTTCTGAATCCCAGACCTTTACAGTAATCATATGCATTGCCCACTCTGGCTAACATTTTGTTATTAAAGTAACAGTAGAGGAGAAATTTCACCAACTCTGATGCAGCTCCTTTTCTCTTGCTTTCTTATACACCGGTAAAGTGTTCACTAATGTTTGGGATATTTGGTACCTTGTAAGGATATCACAGCTCAGTAAGACAAAGTGAAAAATGAGGTAGATAATGTAACAATAATAAATTATCTTGACATTCACTTTTTTCATGGTCCTTCAAGGGTCATTGTTCCCAATTTATAAGAGAACTACATCATCAAATTTTTTCTTCAATTATCATTTTTTTCATTCCCAGTACTACTGCAAATAGAGAAACTTTTGTGAACTGAATTTAGTGTTGAAGTTTTGCTCTTACATAACCTATTGTAGGAATTTCATTGATATGGCTTTTGGTGTTGCTTCTTACAAAGCTACAGGATATTTTTCAGTCTCTATTCAAGAGAGGCACTTTATTCAATTTTCCCAGTACGCCTTCAAAGGCCAAAGACACCAGCTGTGTTGAAAGGCCTGGAAACAGGGAGACCAATTCTGAGGTACACCATAAAACAGGAGTGAGATATCGAGGGTCTGAATTAGAGTTTTATGGAAGACATACAAGGGCAGATGCAAAAAATGTTTTAGAGCAAGACATAAGACCTGGGAGCCAGCAAGACATGAGAGCTGAAGGAGAACACATGTTCAAAGGTGACTCAAAAATTTGGAGTTTGGATGACTAGGTTGATATGCTGAGCAAGTCCTTGACCTTTTGCTTCTTTTTTTCTCATTGATGCTACTGGAATCACATATATTTTGGGGATAACATGTGGTCCAATACTGAATAAGTACAATTGTTAAGTGCCAAGCCCCTCAGAGAGTATAATTTGTTTGACGAATGGATAGTTCTCATAAAATTTAGTGCCAAGACTCTTGGGCCATGTGAGTAGCAAGATCCAGTCCTAGAGGTTTTTATCAGGAGATTTTTGAAGCTCTGTTTACAAAGTGCCAAAACCTCTGGGAAGCAGTATTCAGCATCTTGATTGTCAGTTTAGTCTCTGGGATAGATTGCCTGGCTACAAGATTTATTGGATGCGTGACCTTTGACATGTTACTTAACCCCTCTCAGCCTGGATTGCTCATCTGTAACAGGGAGATGTTAATGGTACCTTCCTTAGAGGATTATTTGCAAATACATATGTAAAGTGCCGTCATAGTGTCCCCGTTTGTGTTCATGCTTTGGAATCTTCAGTTAACATTACCCAGACAAAAAAGTTTTTAAAAATCAGCCATCAGGGTGTTTGCAAGGAAACTTTTCCTAGTAATACTTTATTTTTTTAAAATTTTTATTTATTTATTATAGTCACAGAGAGAGAGATTGAGAGAGAGGCAGAGACACAGGCAGAGGGAGAAGCAGGCTCCATGCGCCGGGAGCCTGATGTGGGATTCGATCCCGGGTCTCCAGGATCGCGCCCTGGGCCAAAGGCAGGTGCCAAACCGCTGCGCCACCCAGGGATCCCCCTAGTAATACTTTAAATGACAGTTAAATTCTTTAATGTTGGTTTAGGTGATTTATTACCATATAGATAATGGTCTATGTTATAGATGATGATATATTCAGTTTTGCTTTATTTTTCCCAGCTTTATTGAGGGATAATTGACAAATAAAATTGTAGTATATGTAAAGTTACACTGTAATGATTTGATACATGCATGCATTGTGGAAGGATTTGCATAATCAAGTGAATTAACACATCCATCACTTCACATAGCTACCTTTTTTTGTGTGTGTGTGACAACACAAGATCTACTTTCTTAGCAAATTTCAAGTATACGCTACAATGTTAACGATAGATCAACTATAGTCACCATGTTAATACATTAGATATTCAGAACTTTTTCATTGTGTAACGTGTCTGCTTTTTCACCAACCTCTCATTTCCTTCATCCTCTAGCCCCTAGCAACCACCATTCATTTTGTTTCTGTAAGTTTGACTTCTTTTTTTGCTTCTTCATTTTTTTTTTTTTTTTAGATCCCACATATAAGTGATACCATGCAGTATCTGTCTTTCTCTGTTTGGCATCTGTTACTTTGCAAAATATCCTTCAATTTCATCCATGTTGTCACAAATGGCAGGATTTAGCCATAAATAAGATTCCATTGTACATATATACCACATTTTCTTTATCTATTCATCTGTTGGTAGGCAGATTGTTTCTATATTTTGGCTATTGTGAATAATGCTGCAGTGAACGTGGGAGTACAGATATCCCTTGAGGATACTGATTTCTTTCTCTTTGGATATTGTATGGTTCAGGTTTTTTTGAGTATTCCTGAAACTGTTAGCATCATTGATAATTTTAGAGCAAAATGTTGGCTGTCTTTGTTTTTTCTGTATTTTCTTGATGCTTTTGAAAGAAATATGTGCTGTGGGAAATTCAGAAGGATGGTAAAGAACACAATGATGGAGAAAGGAGGAAGGAAAATAAAAAGCAGGAGTGGCAGATGTCCTAAAATAAGGCCTATTAACCTGGGCCCTCTGGGTCTTCTGACGGGTTCAGGAAACTCTGACATTGTAATAAAATTGCCATAAAAAGTTGCATATATAGGTTTTGCACATGTGCATTTTTTGGAGAAAATAGGTTTGGAGAAAGTATTTGGAAGAAGCTTTTAATCAGATTATCAGAGCAATAATTAATCTAAAAAATTTTGAGATTTTCTGTTACAGAGAAGTAAAAACTCGTTTAAATATACTATTAGGTTAAAAACAGTCGCAAAATTAAATGCCCACAGATGTCCATTACTTCCTTCTATTTCTCTAACCAGATTTCAGTTCTCTCATTGAATGTGATAGGTCACGGTTGTCTTACAAGGATTTTTACCCTCTCAGTTAAAATATTTTAAAAAAGAATTTATTTATTTATCCATGAGAGACACAGAGAGGGAGAGAGAGGGAGAGAGAGAGAGAGAGAGAGAGAGAGAGAGAATGGCAGAGACAGACGCAGGCTCCATGCAGAGAGCCCGACGTGGGACCCGATCCCAGGTCTCCAGGATCACACCCTGGGCTGAAGGTGGTGCTAAACCGCTGAGCCTCCTGGGCTGCCCAGTTAAAATGTTTTATTGAAAAGACTGATCTGTCTACAAGAATAGATTGGAGTAACAGATATTTCTTTGCACCATGGACACAAGAGTACATCAGTACCCTTTTTCTATACGATGAGTCTATAACAAGTCATAGAGCCTCTGAAATAATTTTACTACTGGGCCATCTTTAAATAATTTGAACTATGTGGGCTGTAAGGTGTTGAGTTCTCTGCGCTATATACTGGTCTAGAAGAGAAATGCCTGTTAGTCATGACAAGTGCGAAAACCCTCCATTAAATAAGTTTAGATAATGGCGAATAAGAGCAAGATCTCCTCACCGTAGTGTGAACTCCTTTCATCTAGACTAAATTTCAGTTCTCTCACTTTTTCTGTCCTGGCTCCTTCCTTTCTTCCTGACCTTAAGTGAGCCTGTCAGAATTTGCTCTTGTTTTAGCCAATATTTTCTTAATTTGATGCTTCGTGTGTACTCCTAGCTTTATCCACACAGTGTCACTGTTAGGATCTAAATGGGGGAAAAAATCAGCAGGTTTCATTTCCTGACTAAAAGTGCATTTTTATGTAGAAATTCCAATAGTGAAGATTCTGAGCCTATGACTTATTCCCTTGCTAGCCCAAAGTAAGAATTCATGAAATGCATCATAGGAACAATGGATAGTTAATGGTCTGTCAGCATCTGTGAATATTTGCTCCAGGCTGAATTTTACCATACCAGGTCTCTCCTGGGAGTGCTCTCAGCCCCTCCTCCCCACATGAAGAACACACAGGATTAGGCTGTTTGGGTTTTTTTGTTTTGTTTTGTTTTGTTTGAAAAGTAAGTTCAAGATTACAGAAGATTTTTAAATGGGATTGTGCTATTTCTATTTCAAATTGTTCATCCATCCCTCCTCCAGCACCTCCTCCCCCAAAGCCAGAGGCAATAGTCAATGCATTGCAGTAAGTTTAAAGAGACTACCAGCAACTTCTACAAACATACTTTGAACGCTGCGTATTGTACAGGTCTTTACTAGTTCTTTCTGACCCTTAAGATGGTCAGTTTATATCCTAAAGCATGAGATTGAATTACTATAGCCTTAGATCAGCTTGAATTCTTGACTTTCAACCTCAGGTTAAAAATGGTAACAGATTTTTTTCAAACAGAAAATTGTCTTACGTCTTACATTGCTTATGTTGTTTCGTGTAAGGCTTCTAGAAACAAAATATTTAGATTTGGAAACAATTTTTTTAATGTATTTGCTTCTATCATTTCTGTTACTCTGTGAAATATGAACTTTGTTATTGGTGCTCTCCAAACTGCCTTTTCTTTTTCATCTTTTTTTTTTTTTCTTGACTGGCTAGGAGGTAAGATCTCCATATGAACAATACCTAAAATATCGATTTTTACTGGAAAAAAGTGTAAAGTTATCAAATCATTTCTATTGATCCTAGTTTCAATTTTTTAACCTCTTTGTTTCACTGAAGAATCAAATCCTACATCTGAGACCAAAACAACTCAGTAGCATTACATTTAAATGTATGTTTTCCTGCAACCATTTCTTAGGTAGCAGAGATGTAATCCATGAGTTAGCTGAGTAAACCTAGGAGTAGTGTATCCATTCCCCTGTTGAGCTGTGTGTGTGCCTGTGTGTTGCAGGGAGTATCCTGCATTTATATTAGAGCGCTCCTTTGGAAGCTCTGATTAGGTAAAAGATGTTAGGAGTCTGTCCAGCCAGCTCTAGGAGTGGGTTACCCCAGAGGTGGTTTTCAACATGTTTCTATTATTCTCAGTTTGGTAATTTCTCAGCATAATCACTTCTTAGCAGTTTGGTAGCAACTCATGGAAGGAGGGAGGTTGGGGAACTTCTGGTGAGTCTAATTCATGATGTATGCAATGCAAAATTAACTCATTTAAATGTTTCAAGAAACTTCTTTTCAGATCTGAAGGATGTCTCAATATTTTCTTTTACTTTTTTTTTCTTCTTTGTTTAATCACCAATTAAGCCACGCCAGTAACTTAGTATGCTACTTAGAATGGAGGCTTGGCAATGACAGAAAAATTTCACTTTAAGTTATGGATTGCTGCCTGGGTCAACCAACCCATAGGAGATCTGGAGCTAGAAGATTGACTGGGCATTTGTGAGATCTGCCTTTTCCCACTCAGCTCTGTAAGGAGCTCTTTATTTGGTCTATCGAGTTGATTGTTCTAAATCTAAAAAAAAACTTCTCTTACTAGGGACCTGACATGATATACCATAATGACTTAGAAAGAAACGTTAAACAGTCCATCCTGTCAACGGTGGCTGCCGGGCGCCGACAGACCATGGCAGGTCTTTTTATCAGGTCAATGAGCTGCTAAAAATTGTCTAAGTAGGACCCTGCCATGATAGGCCATAGTGCCTCAGAGGAAGTCATTATAGAATATCAAGTAAACAATACACATTTAAAAAAATTACTAATTAGGTTTTGCAGCAATACTTCTCATCCTTAGGGGCTCTACAGTGAGATAATTGACCGCGACGTGAGTTATGCTTCCCAAACCGAAGGCGTGAAGGTTAATTATCGTGGTGTGCAGCCCCCAGCAAAGGGGACCATGGTGATGAGATGCCGTCATTTCAAACATATTACTGATATTTATTTGAAAAATATTTTTTTAAATAAAACTTTTTGGAATGGTTTTGATTAAACGGTAAAGTGATGCAGCCACAATAAGAGGATCCAAGAAATAACCCCCGAGGGAGAGACACCAGGCACACTGGAGGAAGGCTTTGCGAGGCTCCCATGCACACATGTATGCACACGACAGGGACAGAGAAGTTGGTCAGGACATTAACTAGAATAATTTCCCAAGGTATTTTTGAACTACACCTTTTCCTAAAAGTGTCTGTGGTTCTTATACTGTGTCTCATCATTTCCAATGTATAGCTTTTAGGCTCTTGAAAGAGAGTTTTAATTTATTTAGAGGGAACAGAGTGTTGGATATGAAGTTTTCTCTTAACATTGTTCAAACTGTCTTGCTGCAGCAACGCACATTTTTGAATCAAGGATAGTATCTGAAAACTTCCTTTTAACTTGGAATTTATGATTAAGGATCTAAGTTGATCCCAGTGTAATCTTAGTGAATGTTTATAAAAGAGACGTTAAGGTGAAGAGTCCTGAGGGAAACAGGAAAGAAAATTATTTCTTAAATAATTCAGTTGAGAAGAAGAAATAGGTTGCAGCTTATTGTTATCATGGTGGGTACTTTCATCAAGAGGGTGTTGAAGTACTATTATTATTTTTTTAAAGATGTTATTTATTTATTTGACAGAGAGAGTGTGAGAGAGCATAAGCAGGGGGAAAGGCGGAGGGAGAAGCAGGCTCCCCACCCCTTGCAGGGCTCCCTATCAGGACCTGGGATCATGACCTGAGCTGAAGGCAAATGCTCAACCGACTGAGCCACCCTAAAGTATTATTCAAAAAGAATCGAGTGCTCAAAATTCAGCATAGGAATTCGCACATGCTTTTAAGATGTGGCCTCACATGGGTAAGAGCAGGAGCAGCAAAATATGTATAAATGTAATAGTCACTTGTCCCTTGGCCGCTAGGAGACTTTGAGATAAACACCAAATACATAAAAGATAAGATGACATCTTGCAAAACTATTTTTTTAAAGCGAACAAATGATCTGTTCTTCAATGTATGATGGGAGGATAGTTGAGAGGGCAAACGTAAAGTATTTGAGTTAGCGAGACTTGGAGCACTTAATACCGCAATTTCTACATCAAAATGGATATTATCCTAAGAATGGTGTTTTATATTTCAGTGATAGGATTAAAATATACTATCACTGAAAAAAGAGGGATAGGCGGTGAGGTTTTAGGTCCACTTGCCAAAAAAACCAAAGCAATGTGGTAAGAGAAGACAAGTCATACATTTTTTTTCTTCCTCCTTTAGGACCAATAATTGACTCATTTGATTATTTTTCTCCATTGAGTTAATAAAGTAGTTATTCTAAATTGGCCAGGTCAAATTTTGCATTTTGACTCATGTGTCTTTCATTGGCTCCATTTAGCATAATTTACCACAGAAAACCATTCAGCATCCATGCTTCCTGTAAAGCAGCCACAAATGTTCAGACATAAGAAATAAACACTTACCTTTCTTGCATGGGTGGAAGTTGTATCCAGCTATTAAATCGAGGATCATATCGGCTGACAAAATTTGTACTGTGTTTTCCTGTAAAAATATATTTGAGACATTTAAAACTTAAATTCCTTTGCTGTTTTGCACATTTAATAGTGTTTATAAGATGTCTTTGTTCTTGAGTTTAACACACAGATGAATTAAGAACAGGGACTATCTAACATAGTCTGAGAAGCAGTAAATCAGTGGTAAATGTGCCACCTCAATTATTTTTCTTTTTCTTCTCTTCCCCTCCATCTTTTCTTTTCTTTTCTTTTTTATTTTTTGGAATGAATCAGAGTAAAACTAAATCAACCATAAGAAAAAAAGCAAGTATGTTTATCAAAACAGTTTTACCACCAAGTTAGGGGACACATTTCCGGGTTTTGGTATTTTTGTGTTTTAAGAATGAAGTTACAGTCTATAAATAAACAGTTCTGGAGACTACCTTGTGTGATATCTCTGGTTAGAGCCCTTTTTTTTAATGATCCAAGAACCTAGCAGTGGTTGAGTCAGCTCTCTCCCCATGGAAATAACAGTGATCACTATAGTAAGAGTTTGCTTTAGGAAATCAAGTTTAGCCTATGCATGTCATGTAAGTTCTGTGCATGTATTTGGGGGAAGCACAGTTGCAGGTATATGTGATGAAATGGGAAACAGGAGTCCTAAGAGCTGGTCAACCAGCTTGTCCCCTCTGTTGGGCCTAGGAAGCACAGTAATGCCTCCAAAGCATTATAATGGATTTTATTTTACATATAGATTGACACCAAAGCAAGAAATGGAAGCAAAAGAGTACATTCCAATTTTCTTTGTAGCATCTGAGATGACAGTCATCTAAAGCAGAAGTTTTAACTCTGGAAGTCTGTTTTTGTTTACATTTGTAAGTAAAAATTGAAATACAGGTACCAAACTTCACCACAGTAATAAATGGATAGGAGTGTGTGTGTGTGTGTGTGTGTATGTGTGTGTACCTGCTCTCACAGGCATGTATATTCCACACAATCGTTAATTGGATAAATATGCTTTAAGCATTTATTGTATGTCTTATGTGTTCTAGGTTCTGAGAATATATTGGTGAACAAAAAAGGAAAAGTCCCCATTTTTGTAAATGAATAAAGAAATATATACTATATTTTCAAGTAGAGATGAATGCTATAAAGAAAAATAAAGCAGGGATTGAAAAGGAGGAGAATAGTTTAAGTAGAATGGTTTCCTGCCTACAGATGTCTTCTGCAAACCATGCAAATATCTGCAGAATGAGCCTCTCACACAGTGGGCCAGGTGAGTAGAAAGTCCCAGAGGTTGGCCAAGAGTTCAAAATGGGCAAAATGCTGGGGTGACTTGAACAGAAGTCAGAGGCATAACAAAATCCAGAACATAGTGCGCCTTATGGACTGGTATAGGGTTGTGCCTTCTGTTATAAGAATAGTAAGAAGCCACTGGAGGTTTTGAGCAAATGAGGAGCATGGACTAATTTACATCTTACAAAGATCACTCTGGCTATTATATGAAGAATACACTATAGAGGAGCACTCTGGAAGCAGGGGAGCTGTCAGGAAGCCATTATAACAGGCAAGGCAAGAGTTGATGGAGGCTTGGATGAAGGTGGAAGCATTAAGATATGGCCAAGTTTGGGATCTATTGTATGGGCACAGCCAATAAAATTTTCAGATAGATTGAATATTGGTAGGTGAAAAAGTAAATAATTAAAGATGACTGCCAGATTTTTAGTCTGAGTAAGTAGATGGAAGGTCATGAGATTTGCTGAAGTAGGGAAGACCAGGCAAGAGCAGTTTGGAGGTCGAGAAGAGAAACCATTAGTTCTGTTTTGGATTTAACTTTGAGAGGCCTACAGAATTTCAAAGTGGAAGTGTGTGGTAGGCTACTGGCTAAATGAGGCTGCATATGCAAATTTTAGAGTTATTAGTCTAGAGATATTTAAAATCCTAGAACAAAATGAAACCCTTTAGGCAGAAGGTATGGGCGTGGAAGATAAGGGGTCCTGGGATTGAGCCCTAGAATACAAAAAGAAAAACCAGCAAGGAAAGGAATTGTCAGAGATAGGAGGAAAGATATGATATTTTGGAAGTCATGGCAAATAGTGCTTAAAAAAGACCGATGGACAACTGAATATTGACCATAGGATTTGGCAACATGGAGGCTGGCGGTGGCCTTGACAAGTGTTGATTCAGGGAACAGGTAGGGGATTCCTCAAGAGAGACTAAAATCTGAGAAAACAGATGCAAGAGGAAGGCAGTGCTTCTGAGCACTTTTGTCATTAAAAAAAAAAAGATAGCTAGAGGATGTAGCATCAAGAGAAGGTTTTGTTTGGTAGTTTGGTTGTATTTTCATGTCCAGAAATACAGGCAAGAGCTTGGGCATGCAAGAGGGAACGAGAAATAGGCCTTAGATTGGAGCAGAAACAATAATAGGAGGGAAGATAAAATATATGGGTAGACTTGGAGGTAAGTGGCACTAGAATTGGTAGTGGCAAGATGAAGATTTTATCTTCTGATTGCTTCTATTCTCAATGAACTACAAAGAAAGGCCATCAGTGGACAGTGAGGAGGGAGGTTTTGGAGAAGGAGGCATTTGAGAGAGAAAGTGTGAGATAGCTAACCTGGAGGGTAGGATAGTATACCTACCAGGGAAATTTAGTGGGGTTGACTAGTAGCCAATATGGTTTATCAGTAGCCAGTGTGATTGTGCAGTTTTCTACAACCAGATTTAGTCACTCAAGTACAGGGACGAGGTGGAAGAGTGTTGGGCTTAACCAGAGCCAGGGCTTTACCAGGCAAGTATAATGGAAGGAGAGATGGACGCAAGGACTGCTGGTATATGTGCTAATGTGAATACAGGGATGGGCAACCTAAGTCCAGTAAGGAGGGAAGTAAGGACATCATATGATGACAGACAGTGAGAAAATAGTAGGGTGGAGTGAAGGAGGTGGCACATCCAGGATAACAGTAGACAGCTGCCACATAAAGGGGCAGCAGGTGATAAAGACTAGAGACATCCTTTAAAGTGGTGGGTTTTAGGATTGTGGGAGTGACAGTAAAGAGGTAGTAGAAAGCTACCTGCCTTCAATAATATGAAGTTCTGGATCAGTTTGGGGAGCAGAACCCAGTTCCCAGTATAGAGGGTGGCTGGGAAAACAGTACTCTCAGAAGATTGCCAGCCTTTGATTAGAAAAGGATGGAAGTAATCATTCAGAGGAGAGTTTAAGGATTCTTGGGATTTTGTGGACGTGATATGAGTTCTAAGGATCTTGTGAAAGGGTCCGGATGGTGTGATTGGTTGGTAAATTAAATTTTATTTGGGAATATACAGAAACAGGTAAGAGTCCAGAGGTGGGGATGACCCAAAAGACAAATGACACAGAGAGGCTCCAACTCATGGAAGGATTACATCTAGAGTTGGTTTATAAGAGAGTTTTGTAGAATTTGTAATCGTTTCACTCTTGGAAAAAAATATTCTTGATAGGTTCCAAGGTTAATTCCCAAGAGAACCTGAAGATGAATATCGTTCATAGGAATGTAGAGCATACCTGCCATAGATAAGAAAGTTTCTCTATAAAATTTGGTTTAGAATTTCCATTTAAAGGAAGACATCTGTCTCCTTTCAGGAATGGGGCAGAGTGCCTTCTGGTAGAAATTAACAATGTTTTCTTTGGTTGTATCGGTAGTGGTCTTCACTCATGGAAAAGGTTAAGTAGGGACTGGTGTGATATGGATTTAAGATGAAGAAAGAATTTCCAGGGGCAGCTTCAATGGTGTGAAAGAGGGGTGAGCGTGGAGGACTGGGGAGAGAAAAGGCAGACATTCTGGAGTTGGCAAAGCATGTGTAGAGGGGATAATGAATCTCAGAAGAAACGAGTATGGTGGAGTGAGGAAGGTGAGCTAGAAGAGTTATTTGTTCCTTCCTCATGGCTTCTCTTAGGACTCTATCAGTAGCTTGAGAGTGGTAGCCACGCGCAATGGAATTTTGGATTATTCCACATAATGGAATAATGCTTTAGTTAAACATAATGCTTTAGTCTCTTCTCATCTTTTCTATTTTTTTCTTAAATCTTCCCCAATTTCTTCTCTTTTTGTGATGATGCCCTGTCACCAGACACCATTGTTGACTACCCTTTAGGTGACAGGTAAAATGGAGCATGGGGTGGCAGTTTCCAGCCAGTGGTCAAAGGGAAGAAGGGGGAAGGAAAGGAAGACTGCCATAGGCAGTGTTTTGGGGAGTGAATCATCAGTAAGTGACAAATATAAGTCATTTTCCTGTAATCTGGGACACTGACGGAACATATGCATATGTATTAGAATATTATAATGCATTCCTGTCATTAATGACATGGAGTCAATAAGATTTAATATCTATAGCTGACTAGAAAAACAGTGTATGTATCCTGTTTAAATTTCCAGTAACTAATATGTTTTATGATTTCAAATTCTGGTCTTGTAATCAAGATAATAGAGAAATGAAATTATATTTGTATTTTACGAGTAAATATATGTTTTATGAGAATGTATTCAAATTCACAATTTTCTATTTCATTCCAAGACATGCATCTCAGGCATCATTTTCATAAGAAGTAAAGTTTAACTTAAGATTTTGTCTTTGGAACTGACATATCCAAAGCATTCGAATTCATGGATTTTAAATTTTTCCTCCCTGGTAGCAGTGAAATTAAAGTTCTATATTATCATAGGATTGCTATTCTTCATAAGTTTTGATATTAACTGCTTACTTTTTAATTGTATAAGGTATTATAACATGAAAATCCCATATTTTTGAGATGACTGAATCCCTGCACAGTTTTCTAAATGAGAAATGAAGAGTTCCCTGAGAATCAGAACCACTTTCCACCATGATAGAATACTGACTTAATTTCACAAAATCAAGGCAAAAACATGATTGTTATTTAGTATCTAGCAAAATACATATGTTTATGTGAGGAGGAAATGTTATACAAGCCTTAAAGACTAAAGCAGACAGACCTAGGTAGGAATCAGTCCATCTTCGTGCAAGCTCTGTGACCTGGCAAGTCCTTTCACCTCTTCAGGCTTAGATTCCCATAGTGAAACTAGAACAATCATGGAACAGGCCTCCCAGGATGGGTGTGAGGATTAAGTAAAATGATGCAGGTGAGTGCTTAGCAAATTCCTGGGAAATAATTAGTACTCAATAAATACTACTTGTTAATGTAGTATTTAATGTAAAAAATAAAAAATAAAAAAATAAAAGGTGGTCAGCTATGGTTGACCAGATGGTTGGAATATAAAGCTACATGAAAAATGTTTAAAGGATTGTGGTGGCTGTGTGATTGGTACCTAGCCCAGATACCTTTACCGGACTGGTACCTGCGCTCCCAGGTTGCTCACTGTCATAGCAGCTCCCTCCCTGGGGAATTATTCTCAGCCAGACAGGCCACATCCCTGCCTATCCTTCCCCTGACCTGGGGGAAGGCCTCAGCCAATGACTGAGTGATTGACCCAGGGGCACAGAAGACTGGCCTGCTTGCCTCCTGAGGTGACTGATTCTCCTCTGTTTAGGAGAGCCAGCTCAGTGACTCATCAGCATCTGCCCAGATCTGTACAAATGACTTGTTGTACCAAATACCCCTTCAGGGACAGAGTGACTCAGCTTTGTAGGTGGGACTCCCATAACTCTAAAAGAGTTAGCTGCCAGGCCCTTATTGAGAGTTATTGTAAAGTTAAAATAGTTATTAGAGTCTTTCTATAATTCAATTCTGAGCCTCCTAGTGGCCAAAGCAAAAAAAGGAGAGACATGTTAAATCACACAAATGCATTAGTGGCAATTTTCAAAAGCACACAATGCCTTAGTACTGCAGTCTGGCAAGAATTTGTCACATGAGTCTTCACATGTGGCACGCTGAGTGGTGACAGTGACAGGTATCCCTGCAGTAAATGCAACACTATGTTTTCTATAGTCTTTTGTTGCAGCATATTCATTCAGGGCTTTCAACTGAATTCCTGTTCCTCTCAGGGGTGGGGGGAGGCAAATCAGTGAGGTCCAATGGCACAGTTTAATGGGAATCTGAATTAGTCCAGAGATAAACCATGACTCTATAGACCAGAGGAAGAAATGCGTCCATAATGCTCTTCCCTATCCACCCTCCCCTCACCAATCTGTCAGCTGTGTGTGATAGACGCTGAACAGGAAGCAGATACAGGTTATTTTGAGGGGGTGGCGGGTGCATAACCCAGGGAGCAGGTTTCCTGTGTTGCTGAAAAAGTGTGTCTCAGAGGAATGGGAAGTTTTGCGAACACCAAGTGGTCACACCAAGACGCATATTTTACAGAGGCCTGCTCCACCTGGGGAGGGAGGTGGGCTAACAGAGCATTGTCCCCAGAATCAGGACTCTGCAGCCTTCTCTTGTCATGTGTTAGTTTTAATCTGGCCTTCAAAAAGACCGTTCTGCAGATTCTTTGCTTAGATAAACCCAGTTGCTGTGCACTATGTACTTACAAAGGCTCTATTCAGTTCAAACCACTTCAGAGGGACAACAGGTTACACAGTAAATGGGGAACTTACAGTGGATTGTACATATGCCAGCGTTTTTGGGGAACACGTCAAGTGTGTCATTGCAAAGATAAGTTAGCGGAGAGATATTAAATATCACTTTTGTTCCTGTTCTGAACCTGTTTCTCATGAAGCTCAGGAACTGTCCCCTTTGGAACGCTAAAGGATGGGAACCGAAAAAGCTGCAGGTTTTGAGAAAGAACGTCCTGCTCTCTTCAAAGAAATGTTCTTGGAAGGGTGGCCTGGGTTGTTTTCCTTTAAGATTTTCTAGAGTGAACAGATGTAACAATTTTCTATAATTTGCCTTGGTGCAGATGCTGAAAGAGAGCATTCACAATAAAATATACGCAGTATATGTAATTTCACTTGGATGTTCTGGGGTTTTAAAGTAAAAATGTGTACCTGCAAGCTGTTTTATGGTTTCTCAGTCATAATGATCTCTGTTACACAGAAGGCTACAACTGCGACTCCTCCCTCATGTGCAGGCGTTCCAAAAATATCTTGATAATTTTGCGTATTCTGCAAGGCACCGCGATCTCCCGTGTTGGCTGGGTGGGGAAGCGGGTTAAAACGTGCAATTTCTCTTTGCGATCAGTTTATGGAGTAATCACAGCGACAGGGAGGATGGTGGGGAACCTTGCACAAGGTGCAGCCACCAGAATGGGTCTCAGGCAACCAAGGCTGCGAAAGATCTTCAACTGGGGCTGTGCGCTATGACCGCAGATAAAGCTTATTTATGGAAACTGCATCCTTATACTGATAGAGCGGGAGAAAAGTGGTGGAGAAGGTGGTGAGAATTCTTAATAGCTGCAGCTTGCTACCTGCCTCTGGGGAGTCTGTGCTGATGCTCGTGGCGTTCCTCAGGGGACGGATAAGGAGAGGGGCTGGGGCGGCACTGCGAAGCCAAATCCCCAGGCGGCCCATGAGCGAATGCTCCGCTGCGTGCGTCCTCTGCAAGCTCAATGGTTGACCCTCCCTCCAATTGTCAGCCCAATTTACCGACTGCTTCATTTGTCCCTGTTCACAGAAATGTATTTTCCACAGTAATTACAAAACGGGCTGCTACCAGCGCCTTCCGCAACACACATACTTGTTGAGTTCAATAGTTACCATTGGGGTTCCACTGGTCCTCTCCACCCAGCACAAACAAGAAGTTTTCTACCTCCACGACGCAGTGGTGGGCACTGTTGTACGGCATAACTGGAATGGGGGGGGGGGAGAAAAAAGATGCATGAAAGTCTCCACCTTAGGACTCAGCACCTTGGCTCACCAGTTACTTGCTTCCACCACAGGGCATGAAATGTGCCAGTGAGTAGGAAGGAAGAAGAGAGCACAAGCAGCAGAGCAGGGCACCCGCCAATCCACGGTGGCTCAGCCGTGTGTTCACAGCAATTTCAAACCCAACCCCTTTTGATGAATTTTACATAATGTTATTCCGCAAATTAGTCAAGAACAACCTGTCATGCTGCTTTCGATTCTTGAGTTCTCCTCACCTGCCCGGCGATGGGGATCGCATTCTAAAGCAATGACGGATACTCCCAAATGGTCAGGGCTGGGGGTTACTTCTTGGAAGAAATAACCCCACGTACACTTGGAGCCATGGAGATGCTCTGCCCAAACTTGGTTTGCTGGCAATCTTTCCATAAACAGACTCAGGGTGCTTGGGAGCTTTCTATTCCACAGCAATGAGCAAGCTGAATTTCCATACAGTTTTAAGTTTTTAAATTAAGGTCCTGCTGATTTAATGCCTTCTCCAAATGTATACGCTTAATCTCCTGTACAATGTCATTAGCAGCACAATCACACATTTTCTATCTATCTGCTTAGGAGCTCTTCTGGAACAAAGATAAAAACTGTCAGGAACATCACAAATATCCGTTCCCTTGGTCTCATCCTCCCCCCTCTCCTGCCCCAACTTGCATGGTGGATGCAGGAGGGTGGGCGTATTCTTCAGAAACCCACCAAAGCCTGGTTTCTCTGTATTTGTTTGTTCTCATTTACATTCTCTTTTGGGGACACGCACAGTGAGACTAGGACAGCCCTGTCACCCCATGTGCAGCGCAGGGCCGGGCTCTGCTATTATAATATCATATGGCACATGTAAACTTACACAGAATTAGTTATCGTATCACATGTGGTGGTTTGGACCCAGTGACACCAGTAGGAAAAATGATGTCCTTGTTCAGCTCATCATATGGGCACCTTAAATCTAGGTGAGGACAAATGGGGAGGTGATGTGCATGTTCAGGCGGGGAACTTATTGCTTGACACGGATCAGCAGAGCACTTAAGAAACCAGTGCGGTGGGAAATCAATATGACTCAGGGCCAGCTCCTACTTTGTGCTCTTTTGCCAATGCTGAGAGAGAGAGAGAGAGAGAGAGAGAGAGAGAGCCTATCTTACATCCAATGTATTTTGGATGATCTATATCTCTCATTTCATTTTGCTTTTCCTGTCTTTTATTTTTCTCAGAATGCACTTATGCTGGCTAAGATAGGTAAATAAAATTCATAAGGAACCAGACATAGCCTTGAAATCTGTAACCCAGCTTCTGAAAGAGCAAATCAGATCATTTAAGCTTCTTACTAAAGGATTTTAGGAGTTTGAGTTATTTTTTAGTTATTTTTTTTTACTATGAATATTCATTGTTTTTGAACTTACAACGCCAGAAGGCATTGATACGAAAACCCCAGATTTCGGTGATAATGTAGAAAGTGGATGTGCCATGGATTTGTGTGGCCCATTGATTAGGTCATTGACTTAGGGAGTCATGTTGGGGATGTCCTTCTGCGCCTCAACCCTCAGTTATCTCTTTGGAAAATGATTTTAAACAGATGGCTCTGCAGGGATACCACAAAGTTTCTCAGAATCCATTGGGGCAGGATATATGTTGAGTTCACTGATCAACTAAGATGAAATATGTTTTGAACATTAAAAAAAAAGTAATCATCATTGTTTAGATTAGGATGCTAGTTCCAAAATAGCAAACAGAAAACTATGCTCCTCATAGGTGATGTATATTGTGTATACTGTGAACAGCCTGGCGCTACTCCAGTTCATCATCATGTCATCTGGGCAGTGTGAAGTCACAGCATTGATTGTCATCTGCATGCATCTATTCACATGGGACCCGAGAATGAGAATAGAGGCCATTGACTATACCCAACTTACGTTATGACTGCTGCTCTTTCAATATTTAAATTTTTGGTCAGCTCCATGCCCAAACCTTATAAATAATGAAAAACTGTATTATCATCTTTTTAAACTAAAAGTCCGGTTTGATAATAAAGCGCCATCTCTGAAAATATAACACTTGTGTTTTGTTCTTGCCATTTATTTGCTCCCATTCAGGCAAGCAGAAATTAAGTGAAGGAAATAATACGTGATTTATTCTTAAGCCTCTTTTTCATTTGATTACCCCTATTGTTATGCTTTATGCAAACAAATGAAACTATTGCACTAAACTAGAAACCTTCAAAATAAGAGAGAAGGTCTTTGAAGTCCTAATATAAAGGCTACTTGAAGGCATTCCCATTTTTTTTTTTTACTCTTGTTTTTAAACCTTGTATGCTATATTTCTTGGCTGGGTATTTTAGTATTCTCATTCCTGAATTATCGTCTTTTCTAAATTATTACCATGAATTGAGAGGCTATAAATACACACAAATAACTCTTTGAAATTATTCTGAACGCGAAACGTTCCAAATTTATTTTAAAAAATCTATATTAAATCAATGTTCGAGTTTTGCAAAAGACCTAATTTGACTTCTGATTAAACCTGAAGCAAATCAAAATAAATAGGGCAGTGAGCGATAGCAAACATCTGTTTCAAATGGCACGGGTACTGCATGTATTGATTATGTTTTAAATAACAAGGTATACATGCCTGACCCTTTCCAGATTTCTCAAGAGGTGGACACTGGCCTTGCCCTCACAGGCAGGTATTGGAGGAGAAGTTTGTGCTCATGTTCATCTACAGCCCAGTGCGAGTTTTTAGCGTGTCAGTCAGTGAGTTAGAGGGAAAGGGTAAAGAGAAGCTAATCAGGATGAAATGAGATTAAAGGCTGTCTAATTTTACAGCAACTGTGATCCATCAGCTACTGTGAAAGTGACAGTGGAAATGAATGATGGAGACAGACAGGTGGGGCTGTACATTTCACTGATTTATCCTCAAATGCACTGGGCCTTATTTTATTGAGTGAACATGACCGCATTTATCATGACTGTCATCTAAACCCACTTCCCTCCATTTAAAAAGGTCACTTTACTCAGAGGGAGTAGGAGAGAGGCACTTTCGAATCAGATTTAAAATCTCATAACACGTGTTTATAAGGCTCTTTGTGAGAATTCTGAACTTTATTAAACAAACTAGAAGTGCCAGGAGGTAAAGGGGTGAGAAAAGGCCAGAAAATTGTAAGAGGAGAAACCTTTGGTCACTTGAAAGAACACATTCATTTAGTTTCTGGATTGGAAGTATTTGTACCATGTTTACCTTTCCAGTTCCAAACACCTGATACTCAATTCTGGTCTGGGAAATTAAATAAAACATTTACATTTAGCATTTTTAATTAAGAAAGTGGGAAGCAAGTGACACTATCAAATAAACTTGGACAGGATATTAAGTCACAGTATTTACTCTGCAGAATGACTAATCATCACACACTCAATAGATGTTAGCAATTGTTACAAGCTGCCACAGTTTACTTCTATACCTATTAATTGTATTCTCATAATTTTAAGGCCATAAGAAAAAATCTCAGTTACACAAAGACTTTTACCCTGTACCACTGCAATAAAGTGTCCTAGAGTGTTATGCACAAAATTGGTTTGTGGATATGAAAATTGGGAGTCAAAACCTCAGAGTATTTTGTGTTACTTTTCATAATACTAACCACCATTTACCAAACATGTACCATGTACCAGGCACTGTTCCGGTGCTATAGATATAGATATAGAAATTGAATATGTGGAGCACCTGTGCGGCTTAGAGGTTGAGCAGCTGCCTTCAGGTCAAGTTGTGATCCCGGGGTCCTTGGATCGAGTCCTGCATCTGGCTCCGCACAGGGAGCCTCCTTCTCCCTCTGCCTATGTCTCTGCCTCTCTCTGTCTCTCATGAATACATAAATAAATAAATCTTTTTTTAAAAAAAGAAATATGTAATTGTATTCATGTATAGTTACCTATATCTCTGAAGATATAATGACACTTGTGTTTTGTTCTTGCCATTCATTTGCTTTCATTCAGGCAAGCAGAAATAAGTAAATGAAATCGGACCTGATATTAAAATACACGATAAAATGCAATATGTGATAAAATATGTCAATGTTTCATTTACCTATATCTTTCCTTTAATACGACTAACTTCAAGGGAGGCATTACTTGCTTGTTTTTTCTCTATTAGGAATACTGAGGCCTTGAGAGGTTAAGTCACTCGTTGAAGGTCATACCTAGCTAATGAATGGCAGAGAGAGAATCCGAACACAGGAAAAGCTGGATCCCAACCCACGCTCTTGTCCATTTCACTCTACTGATTTTCAATAGGTATGTTCATCCAACCAGGAAGTAATTACTGAGTACCTGTGTGCTCAATGATGGTGCTCTTGAAATTTCTGTGTAATTTTTTGTATTGAATCATATTTTAAAAGTTTATGACTTTCTTATTGAAAGGAATCCTTAATTAGAGCAAGTGGACACTCCTACATATTTTTTTAAATCCAGATATTCAAATAGTTGGTTTTCTTAAAGTAAGGCATGATTGTTTTACAAAGCCAGTGTTCATAAAAACACTTAACAAATCTATTGGCAGAGATTTAAAAAAAAAAAAAAGTGAGGTCGTATTTGACCTTGTAAGCAGATTCAAAGTATCTTGGGCACAGAGGCACTTTTCCTGACATACAAAACTTGCAGGGGGCTTGTTGTATTATGTAGGCCTTTTTCTGTTAGAGATCCTCACTACTCTGTTTCCTTCCACCTATGTCTAAGGAATATATATCTTTTCCAGCAGAAAGTATAAGTATCCTTCCTAACCACACATTTTCATGAACGTCCAAAGAGACTGATTTCCAAAGAAGGGAGGGCAATGCTAAGTTTATAGGATTGCTAAATAAATGGTTGTTGAATGCTTATCATTTTGCTGTAATGTTTATGAGGACCTTGATTTTCTATTGGCTTCAAATACATAACCTTGCAAAACTGTCAAATGCGACATACTTCCTAATTTTTTTAAAAAAAATTAATGCCCATGGTAAAAATGCAATCTTATAAAAAGTAAAGATTATGCAGGACCACTAAGTTTTCCTCCTATCTCTATGCCTCAGTGTTTCAGTTCCTACCAGAGAGGCTATCACTGTTACCATGTTCTTGGATTTTTCCTTTCAGAGAGTTGTATATATATGAGTCATTTCTCTATAATACAAATGGCTGCCACACAATCTGGGCATACTGTTTAGTACCTTGCTTTCTTTGCACTCAAGAATGCATTCACTTACTTTTTCTCCACCAGTCAAATATTTGTTCATCTGCTACTCTATGCCAGGCGCTGTTCTACCTGCTGAGGAGGTCATGGCAGAAAATGGCATCAAGAAACATTCTAGTCAGGGGGAAGCACACAGTAAACATATACACAAAGAAATAGGCACTTTTGTTTCAAGTGATAGGTACAATGAAGACAAGTAAAGCAGTGTCAGAAGAGACAGAATGACAGGCTGGGGGATGTTGATAGTGGTTAGGGAAGGCCTTTGTGAGTACACTTTTGAGTCACCTCAAGCCAAGATGACTTAGTGAGCCAGGAAACCAGGTGCAGGAATAACAAGCACAAAGGCCTTGGGATCCAGTCGTGGAATGAATCTGGCAAGAAGACCAGAACAGAGAGATCTGAGATGAGGTCTAGGTGGGAGACCAAGGGCAGGGCAGGTGTGAGGGCGTGGTCTTGGTCAGAAGACAACACTTGGATTGTCCACCATGGCTTTTTTTTTTTTTTTTTAATGGCTGCATAGTGTTCTGTTTGATGGGGATCCTATAATGTATTCCATTCTTAATTCATTCAACAAGCATTTATTCAACATTAATTATGTGCAGACACTTTTCTGGTTGCTGATAATGCAGCAGGAAACTAAGCTCTCATAGAGCTTACATTACAGGGGAAAGAAGTATGTAAACACATAATGAGCAGGAACATGGTCAAATGAAAATAGATGATGTAAGGAGAAAGAAAATGGGATGATGTGTTACGGCGTGATGGCATGGTTATTGCTCTAGCTAGGTGGTCAGGGAATGGATTTAAGATAGAGTTTGAAGGGTTAAAGGGAGGCACCGTTATAAAACATGGGCAAGGAGTCCATGCAGATAGACCCCAAAGCACAATGAACTGGAGATGCCTAAGAAGCCAAGAGAGGCCTGTGTGTCTGGAACCTTGAAGGTAAGGCCAAAGAATCATGGGATGAAGTCAGAAGGCAGGCAGAGGCTGGGTAGATAGGTCTTCATAGGCCAAGCTAAGTGGAGTGGATTTCATTCTTAGCGTGATGGAAAGGAACTGGAGGGGTTTTAACCAGCTGAATGATGCAATCTGATATATGTTTTAAAAACATTACTTTGGCTCCTGTAGATGTGGGAGGGAAAAAGGGGACAGAGGGAGAGAGAGCACCCCTCCTGTGATCTGGGTGGGAGATGACAGATGCCTGATTAGGAAGCAATGCTAGGGATGGACAGAAGGGGCATGTGTTGAAGGGTGTTGCTACCAAGAGTGCTCTGCTGTGTCCTTGTAGGCACACAACGGAGTTGCGCACACTTGGGAGTTCATCTGGAGGACTAATTCCTTCAAGGGAAATTTCTGACCCAAAAGATGGCTGCATTTTAGATTTTGTGGGCTATCGTTACATTTTACCCCTTTTAACATTTGTATCTTTGCCAATATGGTTGGTGAACAATTGGTATCAAGTTAAATTGTAAATGTGCACATATTTAATTATGCCAGAGGTTGAGCGTCTTTTCATAAATTTGAATTCTTTCTCTTTTTTTAAACGATTTTCTTTTTAACTAATTTCTACATCCAACGTGGGGCTTGAACTTACAACCCTGAGACCAAGAGGCTAATGCTTTACCAACTGAGCCAGCCAGGCACCTCAAAATCTGTCTTTCATGTATTTTTCTTGGTTGGGTTTTCAATTTCATGATATCAGAATTTATGTTACCTATAATTATGTGATTTCTGTTTTTGAAGTATTCTTTTCTATAGATTTGTCTAGACTGGCAAAATGATATTTTGGAAGCATGATGTTGCTAGAACGTATATTTGTGAAATATTTACTCATTGAAACAAATTCAAATAGCAATTACATGTTGTTGAAAACAAATATAACCTGAAAGAAAGATGCTCCACTTTAATAACAATAATATGGAATTATATGGAATTCCTTACCATAGGATCACAGAGGAATTTTAAAAAACAATTTCTTCAACTTTATAGTAAGTGTAATTGAGAAACATAAATAATTTAAAATTTACAAGTTAGTTTAATCCTACCCTCTAGTCTTTCTGCAAAGACCAACTTGGCCAATGATTCCTTGGAGATAGAAACAGACACATAATAAAACATTTTACATGAAGCAGGGGCTTGGTAGATGCTATACAATAAATAATCCACAGAAAAGGCTCTGTTACTTTTTTTTCTGTCATATTGGGTTGTACTATTTCTGCAAATCACCAATAGTTGTTTGTATATTTCAGGATGACTTGATCACTATGGACAATTAGTCTGGAAAATTAAGCCCTGTAAGAAATTTACATGGCCTGAATCCAGTGGTGAGTTGGTTGAAATTCTGAATTAACCCGAAGGTTACCAACATTTTCTCCCCAATGTGTTCTGCACGCACCGAGCCAGGATCCCATAGTCCCACTGGAGACAAAATTCTTGAAGTGAGTTCATGATACATAAATCTGAAAAAAGTGCATATGTATTAGGGTTTGGATGCTGTGCATGAACCAAGAGAGCTTGTTTCTTTCTTATGGTTCAAAATTGTATATAAAGGAGAATTTTCCTGACAATGAGTATTGCTTCAAAACTTTTGTGCAACTATAGTACTAAATTCATGCCTTTATTGTACACTTGCCAAATTATGACAGTATATTAAAATTGCCTGTCTTATGTTTGTTACTAAAGGATCTGTGAGCTCCTTGGAGCCAAACTGTGTCATCGGTATAGCTTTATGCCTACCATGGTGCCCAATACATAGAGCTGGGTCAGACTCAGGCATTAGTTTGAGCTTTTACACCTAATAAATTAATTAGTTACACTAGTGAAAAGGGGCACCTGGGTGGCTCAGTCAGTTAAGCATCTGCCTTTGGCTCAGGTCATGATCTCAGGTTCCTGGGATCGAGCCCCATGGTAGTGGTGGTGGGCTCTCTGCTCAGCAGGGAAGCTGATTCTCTCTCTCTCTCTTTCTCTCTCTACCCTTCCCCCTTCCCCCATGTGGGTTCTCTCTTTCTCTCTCTCAAATAAATACATAAAATCTAAAAAAAGAAAAGAAAAGAAACATTAGTGAATCAATAAACGTTAGTAGCATGAATGAGTGAATGCTAGCTAAGAGAGATTGTGGAATTTACTTCTTTGGAAGGTATGCAAAATAGGATGGGTCCCAGAAGATGGGAAGAGGGGAGGAATTGAAGGAAGAAAGGGAAGAAACTGTGCCTTAGATCAGATTCTCTGACTTTTAGGAGAGATGTCACCCTGTAAGCAATACATATGTTTTAAACGAAAGAGGTTTGCAGGAAAAACTGTGACACAGTTCTTTAGGAACTATTATAGACCTAATTGTGCCAAGGTCACAGGCTTTCAATAAATCCTTGTTGATTTACCGTTTCAGCTCTGAGCACTTCACTTGGGGAAGCACTAACAACCAGCAAAGCTAAGGGGACTTTTAATAGGACTTCTATTATCTTCTATTATCTACTTAAGCAAGACTCACTTTCAAAGTCTTATTTTTATTTTAATTAGAATATTTTCACTAAAATGTTCCTAGGACTATATTATAATATCAACTATTTAATTTTGAATACTTCCCGGCATGTTAGTTAGAATATAGTTTGATTTTCACTTTTGGAAAGTAAAAACATCTTTGGGAATAAAAGCTATGACCTCTTCCAATGATTAGTTCTCAGTTTGTTTGTTTTTCGGTCTTATAAAGCATTGTGTTTTCAGGGACAGATTGATGAAACGTGGCCTCCTAGTTGTTCCAAATTATTGAGGGCAAGAAGAAGGAAATCGGTGTGGTCTATATAATGAGAATTTACAAAGAGTTTTTTGATATAGATCCCATCAACTCGGTGTTGGACAGTGAACACTAGTGGTTCACGTTAAAACCCATCAGATGTCAAAAGGTATGTTTAAGGATTACTTGTCTATCAATTTATTCGTTCATTTATTTTGTTCCCAAATATGTATTGAGGAACTAGTAGTTACCATGCTAAAGTCTGGGATATCATTCTTGTATTCCAGATCTCACAGTGAAAGAGAACATAAACAGGGTGAAATAGGATACACAGTGCTCTAGGAGAAGAGCAGTAGAAGCGCCAGGGAGGAAAGGACTAAAGCTTTAGGGACAAAGAAAGGCTTAAGCTAAATCATAAGGCTAAAAATCCATTTTCCAGGATATCACAGCAGCAAAAATCATCAGCAGCAAAGGGAACGTGGATCTTACAAATATTTTTTAAGCTCCTACTATGTGCCAGAACTTGGACTAGCCATTAGTGATATTATTTTTATTTTTTAGATTACTTTATAAAAATTGATTATTAAAATTAATTTCCAAAATAGTAATATTAGGATCATATTTCTTCAGTATCAGTTGTTTTGTTGGGGCCAGAGGAAATGTGTTTGGTGAATGTGAGAACAAAGAAAAGGGACGGACCATTATGTATACCGTCTTTTTAGGCAGCTGTCCTATTGCCCAACTCAGATTCCCTCTGGAGCACTCTCTCCTTAGATAATCCAGCAGTAATGGCCTCTACTCTAATTAAATCTCTCCCAACATTTGGAGTCACCTGATATTTCTAGAAGCAGTTGGTAGGATTATCAGAACTGTGAGCAATACTTTTGTTCCTTTTAGGCCATCCCTCATCGCATTTGCTCTTGTTGCTTCCCTGTGTTATTATGCTATGGTATTTATTTGACTTCAAAGGATATTTCACTGCAAAGATTCAGAAGGATTTCTTGTACATTCCTCCCATGACCATTTCATGTTATGTGTCTGGGTATACTCACATAAAGTCGTGTGTGTGTCAAATCTGGGAAATACTAGAGCAGTTGAGTCAAGCAGTGATGATTATACTGTCGATAGCTTATAACACACAAAGGAAATTAAAGTGCAGCCCATAATCTTTGGAGATGAGCCCATGTTGGGTGGTATTTGCCATGGAAAGGCACCTAGGGCCATCTTGAGAAAGTTCTGAAATCTGTATTCCTGGAAAAGAGTGGAGAATTGTAACTGTGCAGATCGAAAGAGAGAAACATGTAGGGAAATATGATAAATCCTGAAGTTGCCTTTTCTTGTTTTTTTGGCACCATTTTTTTTACTGGCAAAACTAGACAGTCATTGAATGCTAAGTGATATTTACTTATAAATATATTTATGAATGTGCATGAATATTTGGCACTTTTCCTGTCTTAGAATTTAGACTGAGACCCTAAGGCTTAAGATAATCTAAAGGTACATGCCCAGCCATCTATGCAGGACTAGCTATAAGTGGCCCCTACACTTGTTCTGTCTGGTTGTGTGTGTACACACACGCACACATGCACATCCCTATTTCACCTGTATATACAATGACACAGAAGACTAAGGGGGGAATTTTCTTGAAGAGATTGTTGTAGGAATTTGGTGGAGCTTTGGGCATTTTCAATCTGCAGGAGAACAGAACACTCCTCCCACCTTCACCCCAAAGACAAAGATGAAGGCTGGTAGAAGATTCTTGGGCCAGATGTTTCTGTGTCTCTTGGGGCCTGACAAGAACAAGGAGAAGTCTGAAGGCAAGACACTGGTGGGAGCCATCTGTGATGGGAATGTGGAAGGAAAGAGCTGGGGCACAGTGGCCTGCATTTCTGGATTTGGTGAGGCAAGGATACCTAGTACATTCCTGTGTGCTGAGCTGGCACTTGGGTAGCTTGCTTGGCTAGAACTGCCACAAAAAGATCCTCCACCCAACAATATTAATCGCCAGGTCAAGGTGACTGTGATGGAAGCTATGTGGTGGACACGGTATAATGGTATAATGTGAAGTCTTTAAAAAGAGATTTATAATAGAACCCATAAAGAGAGTTCATCAAAAACAGTCAGCTTTATGGCATTTGTCTCTTGAAAGCCAATTTCTAAAAACACTAGATACATAAGAGCTCTCCTCTCTGTGTCTTCCTCTCCAGATCTGGTACAACCAGATTACTCAGGATGGCTGACTTTCCACCAGGGTGGATCAGCCTTTCTCAATCTCATGTCAACATCAGTGCAGGAAAGGGCTACACTGAGGCTGTTATCCATAGAAAAGTCTGGCCTTGCTTAGAAAGATTTCCTGAAGCCAGGGAATTTGGATTTCAGGACTGTTCCTGCTACCTTAGCCAAGAGTGGCTATTTGTGCCCAAGTTGAAAAACAATATGGTTTATGCCCAACACTTGCCTTCCTTCTGAGAGTTGGAATTTTGGATGCCTACCTGAGAAGGCCTCAGTAAAACTTTTGGGCACTGAGTCTCTAATGAGCTTTAGTAGTTGACATTTCACAGGTGTTGCTATAATTCAGGGCTGGAGGAAATAAGTGTATCCTGTGGGACTCCACTGGAGAGGACTCTTGGAAGCCCACCCTGTGTTTTTCCAGACTTTGCCTCATACACCTTTTCCCTTTCTGATTTTGCTTTATATGCTTCACTGTAATAGATCATAGCTGTGAGCACAACTATGCATTGATCCTATTAGTTCTTCAAGTGAATCACTGATCCTAAGGGTGGTCTTGGAAATCTCTGGCACAATAGAAGACAGAGAATCATCATGTGCATGGGGAGACTGAGGTTTTGATTTAACATTCCAGTATAACTGCGACTGTTTTAAGAATGTCCTAAAGTATAGCCCCAGAGAGAGATGCGACATCCCACAGAGAGGTTTTGAAAAATGAGTGGTTGGACAAAATCAAGTTGTTTTTAGTTGGCCCTATACATGTGACACTCTTTCAAGAAACTGAGTATGGATGCATGTGTTTATGACAAGACTGCTTTTGGACTCCTGAGGAACCCTTTTAGCTGGAGAGGCATGGGTTCCAGATTTCCTCTGGCTGGAATCAATGTGTAGATCTCTCTTGAGAACCCACTAGTGGCCAACTCTATCCTGTCAGAGGTGCCAGAGGATTTGTCAGAGAAGTTAACACTATGGTCCCTTTTAATTTCCTCAGAAAATTTACAGTCCAGTCGAAACACTAAATCGACATATTTGAGAGCACTTGGAAGAAGTAATGCAGTGTTGTAGGAGCATTGTACCAGAGAAATCTAAAGAAGGAAGAAGTCCCTGGTCCTTGGATTAGGTAGTGATGTGCTGCCTTCCATCTCTCTCTCCAGCCATCATATCCTTCTGCATCTTCACAGGGTGTCTTGCCTTATCTTCAAAAAAACTAGAAAATGTAAACTTCTTTCATCTTGTTGGTCCTTCCAGCTATCCTTAGGGCACCCCAGTCCCTAGGCCACAGGGTTGGGCTCACACTCATAGTGCTGGATACAGCAATTACTCTAGAGATGGTCTCATGACCCAGTCAGTCCCTTCAGAGGGTTTTTCATACTGGAAATGACAAGAAGACACATTTTCTTCCTGACCACAGATCCTGGGGCTGCTTGTGACAAAGGAGAAGAAGGTCTGAACAAAGGAGCTTGTGTAGTGAGGAGAAAAGAGACTTAAAGAGAAAGAATTCTAATAGGATTTCAAAATTTTATTTCTGAGTCATGTGCAAGGCCAGTGCTGCCCTGCCCTCCTGCTGATGTGGTCTCATGAGTTCTCTTTCTCCCCTGGACCTTTCCAAAATCCCTCTGCCTCTCTGCTTTTGTCTTTGTTCCTTTTTGGCTTAGTCTTCACAGAAAAGTCACAATGACCCTTCTTCTGAGTCAAATTGGATGACGACATTCACTTCTCAGTCTTTTCCTTACTTCTCATCACCCTTAGAATAAAGGTTCGAGTTTTCAGAATGGCCTATAAGGACCAAAGAGTCTCACTGTGTCACCTTCCCAAGCTTCTTTTCTACCCCTCTCCCCTCAACAATGGTGCTTCAGCCATATTGGCCATACTGGCTTCCCTGGACACCACAAACGAATTCCTGTTTGAAGTAATTGGCACTTGCTATTCTCTCTGCCTCAAGAGTTCTTCCTTTGTGTATTCTCATGGCTCACTCTATCACTTCATTCAAGTGTCTACTAGAAAGAGAGACCTTCTCTGACAATCTGATTACAAAAGGCCTCCCTTGTCATTCACCACTTGTTTACCCTGCTTTAATGTTCCTGACAGCACTTGATAATGCTTATCATTATATAGGGTTTTTGTTTGTTTATAAACTGTTTCCATATTAACAAGTAGGCAATCTACTAATATGTTAGCTGCATAGTTGCATGACTGTCACGCCTACTACCAAATCTCTAGTCCCTAGAACAATGTCTTGGCATAGAATATAGCCAATAAATATTTGTTAATGACAGAATAGTTTCAGTTATGCTGAATTGGATTTTTGTAACTCACAACCAACACTTCTGCATTTTGGATGGAGGAAGTAAAGCAATTTGGCTAAGATGAAATAGTAATTCAATAAGCATGGGACCTCAGCTAGTTGGTTCAGTATTGGAGACTCATGCAATTTACCTTCTAAAATGGAAGATGGTACAGTGTTACACAGATCTAGGTTTTATATCATTTTACTGTGTGAGTTTAGGTATCTCTATTTTCTTCATCAGTAAGATGTGGATTATAATATCTACCTCACAGGGCTATTGTGAGGATTCAATTAAATTGGATAGCTTACGTAAAGCACCAGGCTCATTATAGACAAGCTATAAAAGTTAGTTCTTTTTTGTCTCCTTTCCTTAGTTCTTCCACCAAATATTTTTACATTGTTTAATTTTACAGAAGACAAAAAAATTTTCAGATAAGCAAAGTTCTATTACTTGTGATATTAGCTACTAATAAAAGCATGAAACTGTTAAAGCATGGATTTGATATAGAACTGTCTTAACATACAATTTTGATGTATTGGAGTTGGAATGTGTGGTTCCCAAAAGATCATATCTGGGTATGTGGATAGGATGAAGTGGCACATGTCCCCACTATTTCATGTGTTATATTGGTGGTGCTTAAAGTGGTTTAAATTCACTTCCTAAAAATACACACTGCATGAGGATAAGAGATTTCATTTGTGATAACATATATCACACAACTACTACTACTATGTACTGTGTATGAAACAGAAAAGAACACAAATTTTCCTTGATAAAAGAAAAATGTACATGCATAGGTACATTTAATGCAAAGCAGACTATAGCTAATGATACGATGGAGGTCCAAAGTTCAGTGAAAGACAAGGCAAATGAATAGTAAATTTTTTAGTTGTTCTGGCACATAATAGTTACAGGTAGATGTATGTGTATTGGGTCTGGGAAGGAAGTGGGAAATGATCCAATGCAGAGGGGCTCAGGGAATTCCAGTCAATGCCATCTGTGTGTTCAGAGACATGGTGGCTGGGGAACTGTTAGGCAGTTTCGTGGGGCTGGAGTATAAAGTAAACTTTGAGGAGCAATGGAACGTAAAGTTGGAAAAGTAGAAACAAGGTCATGGGGGTCCTGGAATACCAAAGAGTCTACAGCTCTTAGTAGAGAGACAATGGAAGGTTTAGAGAGGGCATTAAAGCATGAAGTCTGTGAACAGGGAATAGATCCTGTCCTTTGATCTTGCTATCATTCTTTCCTCACCTGGATATGTTTCTGCTAAAATAAAGACAGCTGTCATCTTAAACTCATAAATCCAACAAAAGAGAGAAAGTTCTATAGAGCAAAAGCATGGAGAGTATGAACACTTTCAATTGTCCCCCCAGAAAAAGTAAAACATAACCACACATAAAATCTAAGAGGCAAAGGAAATGGGAGAGTGAGACATCAAAAGAAAGAAAAAAAAAAGACCACTAATGAAATTATAACAATAGGTATATGCATTATTTGTGGAGAGAGAATAGGCAAGAAAATTTTTATATAATAAAGGGGAAGAAGAGAGGGAATAGTCCTAATATCTAAGAAACTAGACATAATTGCAAGCAAACTATCCTTTAAACACTACTTCCAAATTGGATTTGGCTTCTCTTTCCCCTCATAGTAATAAAATGGGGAGTAATACTACCTCTACCCCAGAGAATGGTGACTATTATATGCACTGTGAGCCAACAAAGTTTAAGTCATGATTTAGCTCAAGATAATAGCTAATGAATTGTCCTCTTTCTTCAGGAAGAGTATCTGAGCATCAAAGGATAATAGAAAGGCCTAGATCCATTAAAAGCCTGTCCCTTCTCACTGTCCTTCAGACCCCTACCCCTTGGGTCTTCATTTCCCCCCTGGATCAGCTTATATTTCATTGCTTATCTCCATAATAATTTTCTGGCATACATACTCAACTTTCTTGTTCCTTTTTCTATTTTTCACACTTGGAGTGTGAAACCAAATGTTAGTTATATCCAACCCTATGTCAGCACCTACACAACTGAATGTGGTCGGAGACAATTATACCACCATGTGAATAGGCCTCGTTTTATTTTATTAATTAATTTTTGTTTGTTTGCTCAATTTACCTTTAGTCTTAGAAAATTAAAAAGATATACAGGAAGGGTATGTAAAAGGAAAGACCTCCTTTACCTTTCCCCTATACCTCCTTCCCTAGAGGCAGATGTCCTGACCAGCCCCTCCTGCCATCCATTTTCAAACATCTATGTAAATAGAAGGCCAAGTTTGGGTTTGTCTCTATTAGTAACCAGAATCATGCTGTATGTATTGCTCTTTGATGTGGTTGTTGAAGTTGTTCCCAATCCAGCATACTCTTTTTATCTGCTACATATTCCACAGAATTAGTGTCATCATTTGGATTGCTTCATTCTGCCATTATAATTATGCCCACTTTCATGCACAAATTGAGTACAGGGGTTGGAATTTGAGAGGGGAGAGTCTCAGTTTGAGTACCTGTTGATCTGAGGTGAAGGCGTGTGACTTGGTGTTGAGAAGGTGGCAGGCAGTGCACACGGACTCGGGCAGGAGGGTGGCTGGACTGTGGATTTAGGACTGGCAGACCAATGGCACTCCGTGTGATAGGAAAGTGGTTGGTTTTGCTCCTGGTTTAGAACAGGCCTCATTTTAAACTCATGATATTCTTGGCTTAAATTCTTAGTATGTTTCCCTAGACCACTCATTATTCCATTTTTCTAGATCAAGGTTGAACAAACTGTGGCCCATGGGCCAAACTTGGCCAACCACTGGTTATTATAAATAAAGTTTTATGGAAACACAGTCATGCCTATCAGTTTATATATTGTCACTAGCTGCCTTCACATTATAATGGCAGAGTTGAATAGTTGCCACAGATACCTAATGGCCTGAAAATGACAAAATATTTACTATCTTGCCCTTTACAGGACAAGTTTTCTGACCTCTGGCCTAAATGATGATTTCACATTTTGTTCTCTCTCCAACTCCTTAACATCTGCTCCTTGACTTAACTTTTAGCCGATAACATTGTTTTCTGTTTCACTAAGAAAATAGAAACAATTGGAAAAGAACTCCCACCGGCTCCCAGCATCATACCTACCAAATTACCTGCACCAGTATACCCATACGCTGCCTTTGCTTTTGCTTCCTTTTCTCATTAAGGATGGATGGGCAGTGCCTGCTTCTTTCTAAAATCAAGCCCTCCACTTGTAACTAGGTCCCATTCTCTCTCAATTACTCAAGGTATTTTCCCAGCAATTTTATCATGTCTGGCATCATCAATCTTTTCCCTCTGTATCAGATCTCTCCTATCTGCAGAGAAAAATGCTGTTAAGTTGCCACTTTAAAAGGGTTCCTTGGATCATGGTGCTTGGGTGGCTCAGTTGGTTAAGTGTTAAGACTCTCAATTTTGGTTCAGGTCATGATCTCAGGATCATGAGATCAAACCCTAACATGGGCTCTGAGGTCAGCAGGGAGTCTGCTTGAGATTCTCTCCTTCTCCCTCTCCCTCCCAAAATAAATAATAAATAAATAAATAAATAAATAAATAAATAAATAAACAAACAAACAAACAAATCTTTAAAAATTTTTTCTTGGATTAGTATCCTCCACTTTCTCCCTATCTCATTTCACTGTTTCTCTTTAAAGAAACAATCCGTACAAGAGTTGTCTTTCCTCAAACTTTCCAAGTTTTCCCCTTTCAATGCCACTTAAACCCTTTCTAGTTAGACTTTTAGCTTCATCGTTCCACTGACACAGCTGTCATTATGTTAACATCCATATTTGGATCTGATGTCATTTCTCTGTGCTTGTCGCAGAGGATCTGTCTGTAGCACCTGACATAGTAGATCACTCTCCTCCTCCACCTGTGTCCTTCTGGGTGACCATTCTCTCTGGATCCTCCTTCTACTTGATTAGCTGTTCCTTGGTCCCAGTCCTTATTGCTTCCTTCCCATCTCCTATCTGTAAATGTTGGCATGCCCCAAGAACATGCCCTTTAAATCTCTTCTCACCTCTACCCACTCATTGCCTTGATCATCTTCCAGCCACATGACTTTACAGCTCCACTTGAGTATCAAATGGGCTTTCCAATGTAGTGTGCTCCAAACCAACGCTCAGCTTTCCCCCTTCAAATACTTTCCTTTCCTACTAAGTCAATGTCAACTCTGTCCTTCCACTTGTTCAGGGCAAAAAACTGAGGGGCCGTCTTTGGCTTCTTTCTCTCATATTATGTTTGATAAAAAAAGCATTTTTTCCTCTGGGGATTAAAGATATCCTTTTAGACTTTTTCTTTGCCTACATACAAGTAGATAAAAATGGATTGTGATATATATGCTTTTCTAGTCTGCTTTTTTCCATCTATGAATATATGGTAAACTATTTTCATTCCAATGAATATAGATCTTTGTTAGTGTTAGTTTTTAATAATGATAAGCTATTTATTGTGTGTGGATAAACTAAAATTTATTCAGCAATCCCTAAGTATCAAACACAAGCTTGAGTCCAATTAATTGCGGTGATAAGTTACATTGAAGTGAATATCTTTGAACATATGATTATCTCCTTAGAAAAAATTCCCAGAAGTAGGACTGCTGAAAACAGGACCATTATATCCTTTTTTTTAGAGGGGGGAAGGGGCAGAGGAAGAGGGAGAGGGAGAGAATCTTTTTTTAAAGATTTTATTTATTTGAGAGAGAGAGTGTGTGTGAGCAATGGGCGGGGAGAGGAGCAGAAGAGAAGGGAGAGAGACAAGCAGACTCCACACTGAGTGTGGAGCCTGATGTAAGGCTCAATTCCAGGACTGTGAGATCCTGACCTGAGCCAAAATCAGGAGTCAGATGCTTAACCAATTGAGCCACCCAGGCATCCTCCCAGGACGATTATATTTCTTAGAAATTTATATTTTTATGTAATTTACATATAAATATAAATAAGCATTTTTCAAGATTCTTAGATGAGAGTAATATACTAATATTTATTGATGAAAATAACGTAACAAATAAACTTGATAATTTAGTAATGCTCTTTTACTAATTACATTTGAATTGCAGTTTTGAATCCATTGTATGTAGAAGATATCACAGATTCAGTTTACAGAGATTGAGCCTTCTGAGGGTGGATTCAAGGACCCTTTGCAATGACGCTGGCTCTCCAGGAGTTCAGACTGCCAACCACAGCTTTGGTTGATGATGATTTAGATGTCCAATTCACTTAGCATATGATCACAAATAGAACCTATTTCCTCTTTAATCCAAGTTGCTCACTTCATGATATAACAAAGTGTTACAGTAGAAATATTAATTCTGGTACTAAACAGGCAAGTAAAAAGTTCTCATTAAAGCAGAGTAATTATAGATACATATCGGAATAAAGTAGGATTTTAACTGTGAGCTATTTAAATTAACTTCCTAGATTGAATCTTTTTATGTGCAGAGAGGGCTTCCCTCTGGAATTCATGGCAACCACTTCAGTGTTCTTCAGGCATTCAGAGGAATGCTGAAGGAAGAACTGCCTGTTAATTGCCATGGCTGCAGACACCCATTGCTGCATCCTGCTCCAACTCACCTTCCTTGGACTGCTGCAATTTTGAACTGAGCCACTAGATGGTGTACACTGTTCTTTGCTTGCCCCCCAGAAAAAGCATCAAGAACTATGCTCTGAGATGGGGCTCGAAGTAAGGCCAGCAAAAACAAAGAAAAGTACAACAGTAAGACAAAAATTCATAGGATCTTTTAAAAACTCTAGTGTTCATTTTTTTTGATGCAGATCACTCTGAGCTGGAGAATAAGATCAGTATTATTTTCTTCACTTTTCTCAAGTAATTCCAAATATATATTTTTAAAGATTTTATATATTTATTCATGAGAGACACAGAGAGAGAGGCAGAGACATAGGCAGAGGGAGAAGCAGGGAGCCCAATGTGGGACTCGATCACAGGATCCTGGGATCAGGCCCTGGGCCGAAGGCAGATGTTCAACCACTGAGCCACCCAGATGCCCCTCAAGTAATTCCAAATATTTGAGATGGACCAAAATCTCTCTTTGATTCTCTGCTATTCATAATAACTTATCTTTAAACTTCACACCTCAGTGCTGAAGGCAATATAGTTTATTTTCCCTTTTAGAAATTCATATAGACAAATACTTAGGAGTGCCACCCTATGCTAATATTATTAAAGATAGATATTTAAAATAGGCCAGATTTTCCAATAATTGAAAGATCTGCAGATAAGTTCTGTGGTGTTTATGTGGCACAGATGTAATTAATTAGAATTTAGTGCTGCCCTTCTGTCTCTAAGCAACTTTGATCAATGCATCAATATAGGCTTGTATTTCTATATATAGTGTATACAGGGTTGAGAAAATGATTTGATTTTCTTTGCCTTTTAGGGAATAGTTCACACAGCATTATAAAATGATGAATTGCTTTAAGAAGCAAACTTTTTAGAGAACTTGAAAGAATAAAATCCTTTTCCTTACATTAAAGTTCTCTCTTGGGTTTTTACAAACACACAGGCATTTATCTGTGGATGACTTTTTTCTTTTAAAGTAGCCTCAACATATCTTTTACTCTTTATTGAATTAATTTTAAAAAATAGTAAATTGCTTTCAGTTAAGAAGCAAACATTTTAGTGAAGAAAACAAACTAAGGGTTGCTGGAGGGGAGGTGGATAGGGGATGGGCATTATGGAAGGTGCTTGCTGTGATGGGCACTGAGTGTTGTATGTAAGTAAAAATCACTAAATTCTACTGAAACTATTATTACACTATATGTTAGCTAACTGGAATTTATACAGAAAATGGAAACATTAAAAAAAAAGAATAAAAAAGCTCACCTTACACATAAAGGAACTAGAGAAAAAGCAACAAATAGACCCCACCCCCAGCAGAAAAAGACAGTTAATTAAAATTTGAGCAGAACTAAATGAAATCGAGACCAAAAGAACTGTGGAACAGATCAACAGAACCAGGAGTTGGTTCTTTGAAAGAATTAATAAGATAGATAAACCATTAGCCAACCTTATTAAAAACAAGAGAGAGAAGACTCAAATTAATAAAATCATGAATGAGAAAGGAGAGATCACTACCAACACCAAGGAAATACAAACGATTTTAAAAACATATTATGAACAGCTGTACGCCAATAAATTAGGAAATCTAGAAGAAATGGACGCATTCCTGGAAAGCCACAAACTACCAAAACTGGAGCAGGAAGAAATAGAAAACCCGAACAGGCCAATAACCAGGGAGGAAATTGAAGCAGTCATCAAAAACCTCCCAAGACACAAGAGTCCAGGGCCAGATGGCTTCCCAGGGGAATTCTATCAAACGTTTAAAGAAGAAATCATACCTATTCTACTAAAGCTGTTTGGAAAGATAGAAAGAGATGGAGTACTTCCAAATTCGTTCTATGAGGCCAGCATCACCTTAATTCCGAAACCAGACAAAGACCCCACCAAAAAGGAGAATTACAGACCAATATCCCTGATGAACATAGATGCAAAAATTCTCAACAAGATACTAGCCAATAGGATCCAACAACACATTAAGAAAATTATTCACCATGACCAAGTAGGATTTATCCCCGGGACACAAGGCTGGTTCAACACTCGTAAAACCCATCAATGTGATTCATCATATCAGCAAGAGAAAAACCAAGAACCATATGATCCTCTCATTAGATGCAGAGAAAGCATTTGACAAAATACAGCATCCATTCCTGATCAAAACCATTCAGAGTGTTGGGATAGAGGGAACTTTCCTCGACATCTTAAAAGCCATCTACGAAAAGCCCACAGCAAATATCATTCTCAATTGGGAAGCACTGGGAGCCTTTCCCCTAAGATCAGGAAAAAGACAGGGATGTCCACTCTCACCACTGCTATTCAACATAGTACTGGAAGTCCTCGCCTCAGCAATCAGACAACAAAAAGACATTAAAGGCATTCAAATTGGCAAAGAAGAAGTCAAACTCTCCCTCTTCACCGATGACATGATACTCTACATAGAAAACCCAAAAGCCTCCACCCCAAGATTGCTAGAACTCATACAGCAATTTGGTAGCGTGGCAGGATACAAAATCAATGCCCAGAAATCAATGGCATTTCTATACACTAACAATGAGACTGAAGAAAGAGAAACTAAGGAGTCAATCCCATTTACAATTGCACCCAAAAGCATAAGATACCTAGGAATAAACCTAACCAAAGAGGTGAAGGATCTATACCCTAAAAACTATAGAACACTTCTGAAAGAATTTGAGGAAGACACAAAGAGATGGAAAAATATTCCATGCTCATGGATTGGCAGAATTAATATTGTGAAGATGTCAATGTTACCCAGGGCAATTTACACGTTTAATGCAATCCCTATCAAAATACCATGGACTTTCTTCAGAGAGTTAGAACAAATTATTTTAAGATTTGTGTGGAATCAGAAAAGATCCCGAATAGCCAGGGGAATTTTAAAAAAGAAAACCATAGCTGGGGGCATCACAATGCCAGATTTCAGGTTGTACTACAAAGCTGTGGTCATCAAGACAGTGTGGTACTGGCACAAAAACAGACACATAGATCAATGGAACAGAACAGAGAACCCAGAAGTGGACCCTGAACTTTATGGTCAACTAATATTCGATAAAGGCAGAAAGACTATCCATTGGAAGAAAGACAGTCTCTTCAATAAATGCTGTTGGGAAAATTGGACATCCACATGCAGAAGAATGAAACTGGACCACTCTCTTTCACCATACACAAAGATAAACTCAAAATGGATGAAAGATCTAAATGTGAGACAAGAGTCCATCAAAATCCTAGAGGAGAACACAGGCAACACACTTTTTGAACTTGGCCACAGTAACTTCTTGCAAGATACATCCACAAAGGCAAAAGAAACAAAAGCAAAAATGAACTATTGGGACTTCATCAAGATAAGAAGCTTTTGCACAACAAAAGATACAGTCAACAAAACTAAAAGACAACCTACAGAATGGGAGAAGATATTTGCAAATGACGTATCAGATAAAGGGCTAGTTTCCAAGATCTATAAAGAACTTATTAAACTCAACACCAAAGAAACAAACAACCCAATCATGAAATGGTCAAAAGACATGAAGAGAAATCTCACAGAGGAAGACATGGACATGGCCAACATGCACATGAGAAAATGCTCTGCATCACTTGCCATCAGGGAAATACAAATCAAAACCACAATGAGATACCACCTCACACCAGTGAGAATGGGGAAAATTAACAAGGCAGGAAACAACAAATGTTGGAGAGGATGCGGAGAAAAGGGAACCCTCTTACACTGTTGGTGGGAATGTGAACTGGTGCAGCCACTCTGGAAAACTGTGTGGAGGTTCCTCAAAGAGTTAAAAATAAACCTGCCCTACGACCCAGCAATTGCACTGTTGGGGATTTACCCCAAAGATTCAGATGCAATGAAATGCTGGGACACCTGCACCCCGATGTTTCTAGCAGCAATGTCCACAATAGCCAAACTGTGGAAGGAGCCTTGGTGTCCATCGAAAGATGAATGGATAAAGAAGATGTGGTTTATATATACAATGGAATATTACTCAGCCATTAGAAACGACAAATACCCACCATTTGCTTCAACGTGGATGGAACTGGAGGGTATTATGCTGAGTGAAATAAGTCAATCGGAGAAGGACAAATAGTGTATGTTCTCATTCATTTGGGGAATATAAAAAATAGTGAAAGGGAATATAAAGGAAGGGAAAAGAAATGTTGGGAAATATCAGGAAGGGAGACAGAACATAAAGACTCCTAACTCTGGGAAACGAACTAGGGGTGGTGGAAGGGGAGGAGGGCAGGGGGTGGAGGGGAATGGGTGACGGGCACTGAGGGGGGCACTTGATGGGATGAGCACTGGGTGTTTCTCTGTATGTTGGTAAATTGAACACCAATAAAAATTAATTTAAAAAAAAAGAATAAAAAAGTCCCCCCCTTAAAGTACTCTCTCCAATTTTTATAAATAGCACATGCATTTAAAATATGGATGATCCTTTTATGATGAAGTAGTTTCAAGATATCTCCTACTCTTTCTCGTAATATTAACCTGGGTCCTATATGAATTATAGATCCTCATCCCAAGTAGCAGTTAACTTTTTGAATCTTAATTAGTCAAAGATGACTATGGAAAATTGGTAGGATCATCTTTTGTGGGGAAAATAGTCTTCAAACCAACAGGACCTCAGAGCTGACAAGGACTGCTCAAAGTTCATTTCCTCTATGCAATAATGAAATGAAAAAAAAAACATCTATAGGTGGATCTTCAGTTGGAAAATCTAAAAAGTCAGTGAAATTACTAAAAGGATTTAATGGTGCTTCTGAAAACAGACCTAATTTTATGTTCTCATTTTTTGAGTTACATTCATCTGACATTTAGAAGTAATTTTAAGGAAGATTTTTTTATTAGCTGAGAGATGAGATTTCTTGGACTATAATGATAAATGATGACTATATTTTAAGAATATAGTCAATTCATGATTATTCAATGACCAGTGGTCTGATTCATATATTATTCCAGTATTATTATTACTTCTGTTACCTCCTTTCAGTCTGTCCTTTGGTTACTTAATCCTTCAGAGAGTGGGTAAAGCCAAAGGACAGTGGTAATTTTGAGTAAATTGATCATGTATCAGCCGTGAAAAAATTTTGATTTTTGGGTCAGGGTGTGTGGTGAAAGAATAGGATGATAAGGTCAAAATTCTATAAATTATAAAGTTTTTAGTTTGCTTGAAGTTCAACTTTTAGTCTTTTACTTCATATAATTAATATTTACAAATTGTTTTTACACATCATTTTATATATAGTTTGTATTTTAATTTTTTCAAATATTACTTTCATAGATATGAACGTTTTACATTATAACTCCTGAAGGCTTTACATATTTATTATTTGCATATTATGTATCCTGCTGTCCTCATCTGACAGTCTAGGCTGAGCCCTATAAGAGCAAAATCAACTCAGATTGAGATTGAAATGGCCTCTGTCTCCAAATTGGCCTTCCCCATGATGGTCAGGGTATTGGACCAATAACTTCAAAACCTCTTCTGCCTCATGTTGTATATATGGATCACAGTAAATGAAGTGAGTAGACTGGATATTTTGGTTCTATTGGGCTCACTTTTACTGCATGAAAAGTATTATGAGAAGTTCCTGTTACTATTGTATGGGCATCTTAAGGAAAGAATAATCTGTTATAATTGCAGTTTGATGATAGGTTTAAGTAATTGGAAAGAAAACGTGGAAGTGAGAAGGAAAAAGGGAAGAAACTCCTCGTGGTTGCCTGAAATCTAGGCTGTATAATTCATGGTTCCTCATGGAGCCAGATGATGAATTATAGAATTAGTCTATGTGATTCAGACAAAACACTTTGGACAAAACAAAAGGCTACTAGAAGACTCTCAGTTGGTCTTGCTTTATTTCTGAAAAGTTGGTATTCACTCATTCCTCCACTCATGTATTCAACAAATATCTCTTCATTGAATCCTACTCTGTACCAGGCTTTGGTCATACATAATCCTATTTTCTTAGAGTTGAGTCATTAGTTCTCTTTTGTCTCCATCTCTTTGCCCTTTCAGATGTCAATGATGATATTTGCTTAATGCTGACTTCAGAATTTGTATTTCTAGCATTTTCTCCTCTGTCATATAGACCAATTCCAGTCCTCTTTAGATACCTTCCCTTAAATATCTGCCAGTCTTTAATTCTTCCTTTCTTCTTGTTATGCTCACCAAATATTCACCTGCAATGTAATATGCACAAGTCTGGATGTGATGAATAGAGACACTGCAACACAGATGTTTAAGACTAAATCTATTCTCCTCTAAACTTACCTTTTCTTCTTGGTTTCCTCTTCTAAGCAAAAGCATCAGCTCAATTTGACCAAGCCATACTGTCTCTTATCTCTGACTGCCCAGCATTACCAAATGATGTTTAATGCTATTTATAAAATGAGTTCTAATTTTGCCATTCTTTCATTGTTTTCAGAGCCATTGCTGTAAAGCAGGCCCTTATTATTATCTCCTGCCTGGTTATGCAATAAAAGGTTAGTTTGTCTCCAATCTCTCCTTTTCCAACTCATCCTAAATTGGCTTTTAAAATACAAATTTAATTATGTTATTTCCCTGCTCAAAGATTTTTGGTGATTTCCCACTGACTGTAGAATAAGATCTAAATGGTTTTCACTTGACCCTTTACACTTGTTCTCAACCTACCTTTCAGCAATTCCCAACTTTTTGCAATTTCCTCAATTTAGAATGCAATGTCACATTCAGCTTTTGTTCATGTTGTTCTCTCTCTGGAGTAAGAACTTAACATGTTTGCATGTCATTTGCCAATTTACAAGGGACTTTCCCATGCACCTTCTGTGAGGTGGCAGGAATTATTTTCTAGAGTTTAAAACAGAAAGAACCAAGGCTATGAACACATAAATGGTTTATTGAGGCTCTTACGATTAGCAAGAGAGCCCAAATACTAAATGTCAGTAGGCACTAGCACCAAAAAACAGATTGGATTGAAGTGTAGCATTTTTATTGAATAAAATGAACTTGGAATATAGATTCCCATCAGTATTTAGTGTCATATATTTTATCCAAGAGCTTTTTTTTTTTTTTTTTTTTTTTTTACAGAGAAAGCCAATTCTTAAATTGGATTTATTACACTAATTAGAGTTTTAAAAATTCAGTATTTTATAGTCACTGTAATAAGCTCTTTTTTTTTTTTAAGAGACATGAGGGATAGGCAGAAGGAAAGGGAGAGCGAGAATCTTAAGCATGCTCTACGTCCAGCACAGAGCCCAATGTGGGGCTTAATCTCACGACTCAGATCATGACCTGAGCTGAAATCAAGAGTTGGACGCTTAACTGACTGAACCACCCAAGTGCCTCATGCTCCACTCTATTTTTAATCTTTGTGTATTTTTACAGTGATATAGATATACTCAACAATATTGCTACAGTTTACTTTCATGAACACTTCGTAAAAACAGCACCTGCTGGTTTCATCAAATTTTATAATACTTTGTGCCACAATTTGATGGAAACACATTATTTCAACAAATATTTAGCTAGTACTTGTTTTGAGCAACTATGGTAGGCACTTAGTACACAGTCCATAGGAAAAAATACATTTTCAAAGCTTGCCCACAATTTTTGAATTTAACTATATCTATATCCCTTAAGCCCATTATTCAAAGATCTTGATAAATTGGATATTTCTCTCATCACTAAAAAGTATAAGCACTTTGGGCCTCACTATATGACATTATGTGTGTGTGTGTGTAACATTATATACATATGTATGCATGTATGTGTGTATATCTGTGTATATATATATACATATATCTGCATGTGTATATATACATCAAACAATTTGATGTAACACTCATTCAGTGATCACTGTATAAATAAGATGTGAAGGCAAAGTGGCTTTCATGTCTGTGAGTTTATTGATTGCCAGGGTTGCTTAAGTTGCTATTGTTGTTCAGACACTACTCACCCATTTCTTCAATAATTACTACACGTGCTTGACACAGTGGCTATAAAATAAATAAGGCACAATATTCTTCCTTTCAGTCTAGGAAGGCAGACATTGAAAAAACTACCAGACAAAACAATAAGCTTTCTAAGGTAAATTGGGAAGGGCTCTGTGACAACACAGAGGAAGCAGCATCTATTTGTTAGAGGTGGGGCGGGAGTGACCCTGGCACTCAGTCAGAAGGAGGTACGTGGCTAAGTATCGCAACTCTATGTGCTCCCTTAACACCCTGTACCTACCTTTAGCTTCGCCTATCATATTATAGAGAACTGATTCACTTGTATTTTATCATCTATCTATCTATCCATCCATTTTAGGACTGATTCACTTGTCAAAATTGTGGAGACCCTAATACTGTGGGCCATGTCTTATTTGTATCCCAAAAGCTGAGCACGAAGCTTGAAATAGAACAAGTGTTGCACAACTATGTGTGGAATTAGACAAAAACGAAGAGCAGCCCACACAGAATAAAGGGCATGAGCAATGGCCTAGGGGTTAGAAGGATGACATTTTAGGGATCTGCATATTGTCTGGAAAAGCTGGAGGAACAAGTGTGGTATGGGAGAAAAAAACCCAAGTGGATTTGGGGAGGCAGGCTTTAGAAGCCATGCTGAGCAGGTGGATTTCATTTTGCATGCTCTGGGGATTCATGGAAGATTTTATACTAGGGGACTGATAATGGGAGTGGAGATGAAGAAATGAATTAAAACAGAAGATAATAATGATGGCACTAATTGGTAGAATGAAGAAGGGAATCAGAGGGGAATGACAAGTTGGGGATGAAACTTAAGTTTTCAGGTTGGGGAGTTGAAGATGTCATTTACTGCAATACAGAACAAGGACAATGGGTTTGAAGGCAAGATAAAGATTCTAAGGCCAAGTGGAGATGTTCTGGAGGCAGTTGGAAATATGGTAGTCAGTTTCAAGAGAGAGGCCCAGCCCTCATAGTAAGATGCAGGAAGGGTGTTCGGGATGAGAATAGGGTTGGCATGATGTTTTGCCAAACACCGGTGTGTAAACAGTAACTAGAAAAGAGGCATCCAGGAAGGTACCCGAGAAAGTACATTTTTCCCAAAGCTACATTTTCAGAGTAAGAAGATGACTTAACCAGATAGATACGACATTCATTGAGATGAAGGATATATTAGAAGTGCTAGAAGTGCAGAATGGATGCTCTCTGGACCAGAACTCATCGCCCAATAAAACCCTCCTTGTTCTTCATGATTTCACTACTAGGCCCACCAGGCTTCCTTACATATTAACAGTGTAAAAATTGTCATTCCTCTCCTCTTCCTCAAGTTATTCTTCTTCTCCTTTGGAAACATGTATATTTTAAGATGATTTTCACATTGGTTTTATTAAATGGGAATGTGGGAGGATGGTGATGGCACAGTAGCAAGGTGAAAAGTAGAGTTGTAGAGAACAAAGTGCGTTCTCTAAGGAGAAGGCTCTTTCCCCCCACCTTGGCCAGCAGTGTGCTAGGGCTCTGAAGCTGGTGATTTTTAAGCCACTCAAACAGTTATACACTGAATTCCATGCCTTTGGACACTTAGGTAATTAGTAGACAGGGGACAACAAAAGTGGCAGATTCCATATTTAAAATCCTGCTGACAGAAAACTTGGGCATTCCTTGGTAGTCTGCAGAGTGGCACACATCCCTGGGCAATTCTGGAGAGATGTGGGGGTGTAGCAGGTGTCTGCCACTCTGACGCCCTGGTGCCATGCATCACAAGAATGGGCAGAGGTAAAGGGTAAGAAGTAAGCTCCTCCAAGTGGGAACCATCTATTTAAGGGATAAAAGAAAGGAAAAGAATGACTTTCAAACTAGATTTTTATTGAAGCTAATAATACTCATTAAGAATGATTCGTTATTGACATCTACATTCACTGAGCATTTGTTCAGGCTTGATTCCCATAAAATTTACATTTTTACCTGTTTTTTTTTTGTTCACTCAAGGGAAGGCCTCCTCTCCCCCAACCTTGACACATTTGTTTTAAATGGCTAATTAATCAAGCTCTTCTTTTTCACATCGCTGGCCTTCCTCAGTTACCAATCTAAAAATCTTTATGTGGTGAAGAGTGTTGGAACACTTCATTCTCCCACAAGTTTGGAGAAGCCTCCTCTAATCATCTCCATTTTCAGAGCACAAGCACAGGGAACTCACTTGCCTGACTCACCCATTTCAATCCGCAATTACCCATCTGACCTTGAAATAGAGACAGTATGATTCTCCCGTAGGACCCTCCGGGTAATGGCTTTTCCTTCTACATTTAGTGACAATCAGGAAGGAGGTCCCAGCTCAAACTTATGCCATCCCTCAGATACATAGTACCTTTTCTTTATCAGAAACAAAGCCTCAAGTCTAACACGATAGGAGCTACAATGACAAAAAAGAGAGAAAAATGTAACCAAGAGGAACGTGGGAAAATGGAGAGGAGTGATAGGAGCAGAGCAGTGTTCTATGAAGAAGGAACACACAGAGCCCAACAGGGATCCACGCTCACAGAGCCCAACAGTGGTCTCAACTCTCACTACAAACAATAGTGTTTTCTAATTTTTACTTCGTAACATTAAGGTATGCAGATAACAATGCTGTATGGTGGAAAATGTTTTCCATTCATAACAAGAATCATAGAGAAGAAGAAAAGTAATTTTATCTTTTAAGTCAAACAAACATTCCTGGTTATTCTTACTTTGAGGGATGGCCCTGGTATGATACTGGCTATAGGCTTGACCTGCTACTGGTGGACAGGCTTGGTGGTATCACGTCACTGTCCCTTTCTTACCTGCCTCCACTCCCAATTTGTTGATTTGGTAGTGAGTGAGCCAGTTAGACCCAGTAAAAAATATAAAACAGCTAGCTCAAGTGTTAAGGAGATTGGAGAAGCCAAAGTAGATATAGTTCCAAAGAACTGAAAATGTATCTGTATTTTGACATTTTCAATCATTGAGTTTGGTCTGTAATAAAAGGCAGCTTAAGAATATTGAATGGTAGGCCTCTTCTGATCACCGCTGCAGATCCACTCTCCATCTCCAGTGGAGAGTCTTTCCCTGCTTGATTCTTCCTTCCGGGTGCTGAGGGCACTAACCACATCTAGGGACTCCCTTTCCTCTGGCTTCTGGCGGGATTTGGTTTCAGAAGACTGAGGGGAGGAAGAGGGAAAGGTCAGGGTATATATTATCCCTGGCTTCCTTCTTCTGAGTATGTCTCTCCAAGCAGCCCTATGTCTGCTTCCTGTTGGAATCCTGTGTTATTCATCAGGTATACTTCAGCTTTAATATGGCACCTTTTGAGTTCTCATATCTGCATTATTTGCATTAAGGAGTTAATTATTTTCTTTTTTAAATATTTTATTTAATTATTCATGAGAGACATAGAGACAGGCAGAGACATAGGCAGAGGGAGAAGCAGGCTCCCTGCGGGGAGTTGGATGCAGGACTTGATCCCAGGACTCCAGAATCACGACTTGAGCCAAAGGCAGATGCTCAACTACTGAGCCACCCAGACATTCCAGGAGTTAATTATTTTCCATTCAAAATGGCTCAAGTAAATTAAACACTTCGGATATATCCTTTTCTAAATAATCCAGTTGGAAAAAAAATTTCATGTTAGAAAGAGATCAAATGATGTCAGTTACAGGTCAAAGAACTCCTAATAAGGTTTCATAGAACATGGCTTAATAGAAAGAACGCTGAACTAAATTAGGTCAGAAGCCATGGGTTTGAGTCACAAATTCATCAATTATTGCATGACCTTGACAAGTCACTTAGCCACTTTGAACTTTAGTTTCCTCATATGTCAAGACAGTGATAATAATGCCTGACCTGTTTATCTCACAGGGTTATTACGGGCGACTCAATGAATGATAGACTGAGACGTGCTTTCCAAATGTGAGGACTGGATACCATTATTACCCAGGGTTGTTATGAGAATAAAATTTATCCAATAAATACACTTGTAAAGTTTCGTTATCCTGAAGAGCCCCCATTACATGTATACTCTTACTCTTAAAAGCATACTGACAAGATAAAAGCAGTATAAAGTTGAGTTTAAGATGCAGAAGACATCTGGTTGGTTTCATATTCTGGCTCCACTGAATCTATCTTGAAAATACTCCTCAACCTTGGTTTCCTCATTAATAAATGGAGAAAATAATGATATTGACCTCACATTGTCACTCTGAGTATTTAATGAGATAAGCCATGTAAGGCTTGAAGCACAATATCTTACAAAAGAAGTTCTCCATCTATTTAGCCTCAAGCCATAAAGGTTGAGAGAGAGCATCTCAATGAAGACAGTGTCATACAGAGGTTAAGCATCCAGGTTTTGGAAGAAAAAATTTATGCCTTGGAATATTAACTGTAATTTTCAACAAGTTATTTAGTCATCCTAAACCTTAGTTTTTAAATCCTTATCAGGATTACATCTACCTTAAAATAGGATCTAAATAAGATGCATACAATCTGTTCAACACAATGCTGGCCACATAATAAATGCTCAATTAAAATGTTCATTATCATTTTGGTGTTGCTGAAATTAAAACTCCCTTCCTTATCTTTTTATCCTTTACTCTTTTGCATATATAGTCTGCAAAGAGGCTGGTTTACATAGCAGATACTTGCAAATTCAAAGACAAATTAAGACAAGCAGAAAAATGCAACTGCACACATACATATCTTTGAAAGGTTGATATTGTCTCAGCACAAGCAGTGGATGACGTCTTGGAGGACCCCATGGCTGTTGAGCCAATATTTAGCCACTCTGGGAACTGGCCTGTGATGCTGGCAAGAGTGAGAGTTAATCCCCCCAATTCAACCTTTGCCCACTGTCTGGGGGCTGTGTCCTGTGAGCCAGGCAGGGAAGTGGAGAGAGTCAACAAGGTAGATATAATGTCTGCCCTCATGGTGCTGGCAGAGAAAGTGTTTCATTTATGTTCAGAATAGAGTCTATCTCCAAAGTTAAAGATGAAGGTCACAAAATATTCCCTGGGAGTCAGTATGGTTTGTGATTTAAGAATGTGATCTCTGGAGCGAGACTACCTGAGTTTAAATCTTGGCTTTGCTTCTTCTTCTTCTTCTACTTTTTTTTTTTTTTAATAAAAGATTTATTTTAGAGAGAGAGAAAGGAAGCAAATGAGGGAAAGGGCAGAGAGAGGGAGATAGTTTAGCAGACTCTACACGGAGTGTGGAGCCCAACTCAGGGTTTGATCTCAAGACCCTGAGATCATGACCTGAGCTAAAATCAAGAGTTGGATGCCTAACCGACTGTGCCACCCAGGGTTCCCTTGGCTTTGCTTCCTATGGAGGGCACTGGACAATTATTTTACCTTTTAATGCCTTGGTTCCTTCTCTATAAAATGGGAGTAATAAGACATCTTGCACCATGGATTGTTGTGAGGACTGAATGAGCTAATGCAGGTAAAGGGCTTAGTCAGTCCAATAAATGTTAGTTACGAGACCGTAAGTATTGTTTTACTACCAAGAGGTATGATTTATGAATACCATAGTTATGTTCTTAGATTAGAGTACAAAGGTTGGCAAATGACAGGTTGTAGGTCAAATCCAGTTCTCCACTTATTTTTATAAAATAAAGCTTTCCTGGAACAGAGCCATGCATATTCGTTTCCCTGTTGTCTATGGATATTTTCATGCTGGCAGAGTTGAGTAGTGGTGACAGAGACCTTATGGCTGCAAACTCCAAAAGATTTACTATGTGGCCCTTTACGGAAAAAGCTCATTGACCCTTGGATAGACAACTACTACTAACATATTTTTTGTCAAAAGGAAAAGTTGTTGTAAAAATAATTTATTCTGGGAAATGTGTTTATATCCATGTGTTTGCATTCTGTCAAGTGACATATTAGACCCTGCAAACAAGTGAAACTCAGAAGACTTCAGAAGGTACTTCTTTGTGCCCTCCCATTTCCCATAAGTTCTGCTCAAGGAAGCAAAGTGCATGAGGATGATGCTACGAACCTACTTTCAGCAGAATAAATGTCCAGTTATTTTCCAGTAGTATTAGTGGATTCATGCCGTTCCATCCTCTCTTTCAGTGGGCTTGCATTACCCACAGTCACATGTGCCTGTATGAAGCTGTAGGGTGCAGCCTGTGGCTTGGAAAAAGAATTCCCTCCATATGGAGTCAGCAGAGCTGTAGAGGGAACTGAGCTCTGATCTTTGGGTTTCCTCAGATCATGATAGAATCAGGCATTGGCCATCATATTTGTAAGTGACTAAACCTGGTAAAAAGAACAGAAGGTGCTTCTTAAAAAGATGTGTATTTTATGGAAAACTTAACAATTTTCCAAAGGTCATGAAAGGTTGTTCTGTCTGGTGAAAGTGCTTGGTTAGCGCTACCCTTCTGGCTTCACCATGTACTCATGGCTATTAAGCTTTTCAGTTCAGCGCTGAGACAAGATGGCAATGGAAGCCCAATGTGAGATTAACAAATGAACTGGACATTAGAGAGACACATACATGGAATAGGGGGACCATCCTGGGTTATTTCCGACTAGATCTAGAAATCCATTTATCTGTATTTGTGACAAACACAATGTAAGATATTAGACCTTGCAAATTTAATAATAAGATTGAAGGCACGTAACCATTGCAATTCTCCTTAATTCATCTGCACATAGATCTTTTGATTATCATTCGAGTGGGCAAAAGGACTTGGGTTTTTGACAAGGATAAAGACAAAAAAGGAAGCTCTATCTTTTTTTTTTTTTTTTTAAATGAAAGCTCTAAAGTGGAAGAAGTAATCTAATCCTAGGAAATGTTTATGAACACACAAGAGCAGCTACTGGTATTTGGTAAACTTAGTGATTACAGTCATGAAATACTTCAAACAAATTTATGACTGGATAGGAAACAAAGATCTGAGATTTACCAACACACTTCAGATGAAGGAGGTCCTTTGTGTCATTAGTACAAAATGAAAAAGACAAGCAAGAAAGTGAACCGGCACAGCTTTTCCCTCCTTAGCAAATCACGTCCTGGCACACAGATCTTACCATCACTATTTCTGCAAGTGGGGAGGTACACAGAGCCGTGGCGGGAGTTGCAAGTCTCTAAGAAGGGAAGGCTATCTCATTCTAGCATGACTTTCCCCAGGAATAACTCAATCCAATATTTTTCCTTTGTTCTTTAATTAGTAAAAAAGGGGATACTGGAAAGTTCAACAAATAAATATGTATATTTATGATATTAATGTATTCAGTTTGTGCAGAGAATATTCCATTTTATTCTGCATAAAATGCTGGAGTGCCTGTCCAGTGTTGCTTCACCTTTAACTCTTTTTAGAATATGCACTCTCGTTTTACTCCAGTAATGAGAAACAGAAGAGTGCAGGCTCTGGAACTTTATTTGGGTACACAATTTGGTTCTGCCATTTACCATCTGTGTGACCTTGAGCAAATGACTTGATATCTCTGTTTCCATTTCTTCATCTCAAGTAGAAATAATCGTAGTGCCTAATACCAAAGTGGTGTTGTAAGAATTAAGTAAATAAATGCTAGTGATGTGACTAGAATGTGTGCCTTCCACATAGTGTCTGTTTTTTTGTGTTTTTTTTTTTTTCCTTATGTGGGTCATTTGCTAGGGGTAGTGAGGTAAACTGTGTCTCTCGAAAACATATCTTTAGGTCCTAACCCCCCAGGACCTGTGAACATAAACGTCTTTGGAAGTAGGGTCTTTGCAAATGTAATCAAGTTAAGGTGAGGTCAGAGTGGATTAGGGTGGGCCCTAAAGCCAATGACAGGTGTTTTTATACAACAGAGGGAAGAAAGATTTGGATCCAGAAGAGTCACAGGGAAGGATTCCATGTGAAGACCAGGCAGAGATGGAGGTGATGAAGCTACAAACCCAGGAATACTGAGGATTGCCAGGAGCCATGAGAAGCCAGGAAGAAGCAAAGAAGCATTGTCCCCTCCAACTTTTGGATGGGCCCAGGGCTCCGCTGATATTTTGACTAGATTTTTAGCCTCCAGCAACGTGAGACAATACATTTTGTTGTTTTAAGTCATCTAGTTTTGGGGATTTTGTTATGGCAGCTCCAAGAAATGAATATAACAGTAACCAAGATGAGAAAGTGGGGACTTGTGGAAGAGAATGAGAGATTAAAAGGTGAAAACTCAGGACCTAGATGAGGGCTCGCATGTGGTTCACTTGGATGTTCTTTGAATTTGGTCATTTCATAGGGTCACCTGTTTTTTTTTTTTTTTTTCCTTGCACAGAGGGGATTGGGTTTGGGCCAGCAAGATTGAATGGCAGACAGCTCTCCAGGGTAAATATGAACATCACAAAGCTGTCTGTCATCTAGAACTGTGCTGCTGATACAGAAGCCATTCACCACGGGAGGTGATTTTAAGCGGAAATTTATTAAAATTAAATAAAATTGGAAGCTCTGTTTCTCTCTTGTAGCCACATTTAAAGTGCTCAATAGCCACATGTGCCTAGTGGCTGCTGTATTGGACTTTGATGTTTGAAAGAACATTTCCATCATTGCATAAAATTCTATTGAACAATGCTGAACGATATTTTTGTGGTTAATAAGATTTATTTAGGGGGCAAGTGAAACAAGCGGACAGGTTGTGTTGAGAAAAGGAAAGTGTCATATTCCTGTAATATGGATAAACAACTCCATAATTTGTTAAAAAAAAAAAGAAAAAGCTAAAATGATGGTAAAATCCATACTTGGACAGCTGCTCACAAGGCAAGTCTCACGTGCTGAATGGTCTACTGTTTTCTTCATAAAATCATCTTTATCACTACTTTTCTATAATTTGGACAAAGGAAACTATATTAATTATTTTAGACTGAAAATTAATATAGCTGAAAACTAGTTTGTATCCAATGGCAGGCATCACCATGGAAAGGTATGGCCTGCTTTGCCTTCATCTGGTCGAGATACATCTTGTATAAAATTGGTTAATATTTTGGTCCCTTAATACTGAGAAGGAAGTAAGTGCTACAAGGCGACAAATGAGATCAAAAAATCTGTGAGCCACAATCTCTTTCCTCCTCTTCAGATCTAATCATACAGATGAATAAATTGCCATAAAAAATAGCAAAAATAAAACTAAAAACAATGACTGAATCATTTTTTTTAATCTCATGTACTCTGTGTTCAGGTAGCAAGAAATTTAATTCCAGTCGGACCAGTCTCCTGTGATTTTTTTTTCCCTTTTCATCTAAGATATTTTTAATGCTCAGAGGCATTATAATAGAAAAGCATGTATTTTTGCTTGGTTTATACCCATCATCCTTACCATTACAACAAGACAAAAGCATTAAAGTAAAATTAATCATGTCAAAAGATTTTAGCAAAAACAAGTGAGACCATGCATAAAGCATCGCTTTGTCTAGTGTGAAGTCATGCTCTGATTAAAAACATATAATGAAAGCTAAAGCGATACATCATTGCCTTAGCAGTAGGGTTTTCTGAAAGCACTTTGCGGTTCTCGACATAAAAATGTAGGGAGATTTTGGTCTTTGAAATTCACAATGATTATTGTTCTAGCTAAATAACTGGAGTTCAGTCTTAATTTTTTTTGAAAAGAAATTAAGACTTAATGACCAAATAAGGCATGCTGGTAGGATTAATAATTAGCACACGCTGTAAGGAGTATCCAGACACAGAGGTAAGAAAGTGTCTGCTCAGCAATCCCCTTTCAATGAAACCATTGTTGAAGCCAGCTGAATGTGGCCAGGGTCTTAGGGTATCCTCCATGAAATACAACTGCTTGCTCCATCAAAAACAATGTAATTAATAAATACAAGGTGTGGTAGGAGAGTGATCATTCCCCAGCTGTGAGAACATTTTGTGTATGATACACAAAACCAATTTCTATCTGGCCATATAGTCATGAAATATAGATTTGCTTCTGAATTCCAGTGCAAAATGATTTCTGGGATCTGAAAAGGAACAGTTTGCTTATTTGCACTTTGCCTTAATTACTCCTTTATTTTGATGGAGATATTTGCGTATAATAATCACTCACCCCAATTATCTTTCCATTTTTGGGTTGTAATTTTGAAAGCCATTTCAATTCTTTTTTTAATGAGTTTTCTTTAAATGATAAAAACCATTCTGTTCTATGGGAATTATGTGTATCTATCCAATTTTTTATCCATATACATGTTTGTATATCTATATTGTAGACGTGTACTAGTTTACATATATATAATAAGCAGGAGAAATAGTGAAAATCAAATAAAGTCAGACATAGTTAAACTGTTTGAGTGGATGCAAAATTTTAAAAGTTCCTCCCCAAATGCATTATAATATTTGGAATGTATTTTAAAACATTTCCTTTAATATAGAGGCATCCAGTCTTCTGTGAATAAATATCAGTCCTGACAAGGAAGTCACATCGAGACAAGAATGGACAGGAAGATGCATGGAGAAGTGAGCTATCTCTTCTAACTCATAATTGTTCATAGGAGAAGCAGGGATAATTTTGCAGGTGACCAGAAGAGCGAACCAAATTATTTGTTGAATCTAAGGGTACGTGGTTTGTAATCATTAGGCTTATCAAAGAAATATTTTGATAATCCTTCTGAGAACTTGGGAGGATTGCACTTTTCCACTCACTTTGAAGTCAGGTGTGGCCAAGTGATTTATTTTGCCAATAAGATGCGCTAAATTCAGAGCAGAAGCGTCAAGAGTCAGACTGAAACTGTCCTCTCCCTTGCCAAGGCAACAGTGACAAGTCAAATGGTGGAGATGTCATGAACTTGAGAACTAGAATACGAAGAAGTAGGACAGAGATCACAACAAATATACCATAGGCAGGTGACATGAAAAGAAATAAGCCAATAAGATTTGGGAATTGTTGTTATGACCCCTCAGCCTAACCTTGCCTAATCTGACTAATGGAGGCTTTGGTATGAAGAAGGCCCACAGTGGCTGATGACAAAGAAGCCCAGATTGGAGGGTGGAAAGATGGAAATGCATGTTTTGGCATGGAACACCACTGGGTAAAACTACTATTTGCTTTTACGTAGATAGTGGATTGGTTATTTAATAATCTTCCACTCCAAGGTTGGAAGAAAGAATGTTGACAATGTGCAGTGGTTGCTGCTGGTAGCACTTGGCAAGATCTACAGAAAAGAGATGATCTCACAAACAAAGCTGGCCCATTTAGAAGCAGGAGTGAAAGGAAATGAGGTCCAGAAATCTAGGAGTGTACAGCATTGGAAGAGTTTGTTTTTTTTTTTTAAATCTCATCTGGTAAAAGATTTGGGTTTTGTGTGTCATACACGAAATTAAGTATGTTTTGAGCAATAAAGGTAAATTAAAACTCAGCTGACAAAGACAAAGTTAAAGATATGATTTTCACAGTAATTTCAGCACATTAGAGTATCTTAGAAGAAGTTTAAATAAAGGACGAGATACCCAGTGTGTTCTTCTAACTCCGGAAAAAGAGTAAAAAGGGAGCTTCCCATTAAAGACTGATAAATATATGGGGCGTTAGAGTGTGTGTATGTGCTTATGTGTGTGTGGGTGTGTGTGTGTGTATGTGTGCGTAAAGGAGAGAAAAAGGGAAATAAAAAAAAAACTAAGGAGAAAGCAATCTACGAAGTATATTAGAAAAGAACTGTGGACATGGTCACTGGCCATGGAGTGGATATAAACATAAGAAGATAGCTAAGTTTTCTAGAGAGTTAATTGCCAAAAGACCTACCAGCCTGGATTAAAGGAGGCTGTGAAAATTAGAGACTTAAATGTCTACAGACATGAAAGGTACTTAAAAACTCTTCCACTCCCAGGAAGAGAAGAGCTAGTCTCAGGTTCACTTCAGATAGGTCCAAAGAAGATAATGGAAAAAGAAGAATCTCCCATAAGGTGGAACCAGGGGCCATGGAGAACAAAGGAAAATGAGCAGAACCAGGGAGGGCCCTAATCAAGAAACACAACCTTGGATAGGCATCCTTCAAAATGCCTGTTTGGTGGGATTGCTAAATTGCTATGATTTTCCCAAATGAAAATGCTTATTGAGCTGATCCTGTCCCTAATCAATCACTGTGCACGATGTGGGAGGGAACCAGGTAATTTGATTGTTTAGTTTGTTTCCAGATCAAGATCAAGAACAAATAAGCCTGATACTGGGAGGGTTGTTCATCACCCAGAGATCATCACTAAGCTTGATGATTTGTGGTGATCTGCCTTATGTGGAGGGGCAAGTGGACTTTGATCATGGCAAGGAGAATACATGAAATATTTAATGTCCAGTAGGGCAGATTACAGTAGGCACAGTTACTCTTCACCAGACACTTGGATTCTCTTCTTCCTGAACCCGGGGAAGATCGTGCTTCCCTGCCCCCTTAAAATGTGACTGAGCATAAATGCTAAATGTTGCTTTTAATTGCCAGTTCAAGACACTACAGCACATTCTTCCTCCATGGCATGGATGACAGAAATACTTGTTAAGATGCAGCCCCATGTGCCTGGATTCCTAATGACTCTGTTGAGCAAATGCTCTCTGCCAACCTGTGTTGGACACATAGTGTGAGCGAGGAATAAAATTTTTGTTGGCTCAAGCCTCTGAGATTTTGGAGTTGTTTCTTACTACAGCATAATCTAGTCCATCCTGACTGATACACATGGTTCCGTGCTAGAAATAGATAGAAATTTCACTCTAAATGGAAGGTGTGTCTTCTTTCTCAAACTCCTGCTGACAAGAGCAGAAAGAAATTTTCAATCTTCTGCTTTTCTCTATTTGGCTATATGCAAAATAGACTAAAATACAATAAGAATTTTTTTTTGAGGAACAACTATCTTCCAGATGCTGAGCCTACAGCCTTATTTGTATTATTTGATTTAATTCTCACAATATCTCTAAGAGATAGGTAGAATTAAAATATTCACTTTGCAGATGAGAAGGATCAGAGTGAAGGCAGCATACAAAGGGCTCACAGTCAGCAAATGCCCAGGTGTATATTTTAATTTAGCCTATCTATCCTGAAAGATGTGGTTGTGTGTGTGTTTGTGTGTGGGGAGGGGTGTTTTGTTGTTTCATTTTTGACACTGCTTCAAAGGCAGAGTTAAAATGTCAGGAAATTTGCATTGAACTATGGCTTGTTAATATTATTATTATTTTTTTAATAAATTAATTTTTTATTGGTGTTTAATTTACCAACATACAGAATAACACCCAGTGCTCATCCCATCAAGTGTCCCCCTCAGTGCCAAACGCAAGTTTTATCACTTACATATCATAATTTGCAGTTTAGTCCATAAGCCAAGATAATATTCTTAATCTCTAGGAGTAGGATATTCATTCAATTAACCTATACTAGTTTTATTCTCTGAATGTGGTACTATGACATGTACTTTGGATCCATTTAGATTTTCCTGAGTGAAATGGGTCAGCAGAGATTAAATCCCATTCATCTGTTTGGATTCTTGACTAATGGCAATTGTTGGTGAGACAGATTGGTGTGCTACATGAGGCAGCACTCTCCGATGGAAATACAGAGACCAGTGTTCTATTCCTCATCCTGCCACTAAATCATCCTGGGACTCTGGGTATGACACCTTCTTTCTTTCAGTCACTTAAAGTAAAAGCCAAATTTGTGAACCTGCTGTAGAAGTGCCTACATGGTCTGGTTTCTGTTGATGTCTTTAGCCACATGTCACATCTTTCTCCCCCTCACTCTTTGATTTCAGCCATGCATCTTCTTTCCACAGGGTCTTCATACTTACTATCAACTAACCTGGAGCACTCTTCTTTTCACATCTTTACTTGGCTAACTCTGGCTCATCCTTTGGTTCTCAGCTCAGCTCAACTGCCTTTTCTTTGGTGAGATTCTCCAAGAAGGCTAAACTAGATCAGGGCTCTTCATTACAAGATCTTCTATACCTTTTATACCTTTATGCTCCTCCTTCAGATCACTATCACATTTTGTTATTATATATTGCTATCTGGGATTATTTATTAATGTTGGTTCTCCCCACTCTTCCTGGCTCTAAGATTGGTGAAGGCATGATAATATTTGCTTTGACTCAGCCTTGTTTTCTCTGTATTGAAAACAATGGCTGCATAGAAGATATCAATTACATTTGTTGACTGAATGAAATTAATGTGTAAAATGAGAGGACTGGGCAAGATCATCTCATCTCTTAGTATTCATATCCATTGGCTTGCCAGACTTAGTTTGCAATTTGCCTAGGAATGACACAGGAATGAAGCATCCCATATGACTCATGCCTTCTTTATACCAGACTCAGTAGCAAGTACCACAGTTTGTGTGTAAAGAAAGCATCAGCATTATTTGTACATGTGCTGTTGTCTGAAGAAAAAGCAATAGCTATATTCAAGGGAGGTATAAACCAGAAACAAAGTCAACTAGTTTTTCCAGGTACCCAACTTCCTTGAAATACAGTAGTTTGGAAGTGACCACCACACATATTTTTAAAAAAAAATCTATGAAAAATCCACTAATGCACTGGTGCATAAATACACAGTAGCAAATAATTCAAGATATATAGCAATGTGCAGTCATGTATCTCAAATTAGAATTGAGCTCATTGAAGGTAAAATTAGATGCTAACATATTTAAAAAGTCCAAACACAATTCTCTTTCTTTCTTTGTCCAAAGTCATGGAAACAATCACTCCACAAATGGAAATAAAAAGTTCCAACAAGCTATGAGAAAACAACTGTCATGCTATAGTATAAAGTCTTTAGATCACTATGTTTTCACAGACACGTTTCAGTTCTTACTTTTTTTTTTTTTTTTTGCAAGGGAGAAGAGGCAGAGGAAAAGGGAGAAAGAAAATCTTAAGCAGGCTCCACACCCAGTGGAGCCCAGTGTGTAGGGCTCAATGTGGGGCTAGACATGGGGCTTGATCTCACAACGCTGAGATCATAACTTGATCCAAAATCAAGTCAGACACTTAACCGATGGAGTCCTGTAGTCACTCCACAGAGTTCTTCTTAAACTGATCTTAACAATTCCTTGAAAAAGTCCCATATAATATGGTTCTTAGTTAATCCTCCAGCCCCACCACATACTTTCCCAGACTCAGATTCTCCTATAGATACACAAATTCATGTCAGTTTCTAGAAGGCACCAACTCTGTCTTGCCTTGATAATTCCTACCCACTTTTTCAACTTTATAGAAGGTCACTTTGAGGAAAGCTTCTCTAACCTCTTATATTTAGATTAGGGGCCCTTTTTCTGTGCTTCCATAATACCCCGAGCCTTCTCTCTCTATTCTTTACACTCTCTGTTGTAATTGCCTTCTTAGCTTCTTAAGAGGAGAGACGATCTCATCATATTCAATAATTGCTTGTTACACGAAGGAATGAAGTTTGTAAATAAGTCTAAATTCTTCCCAGGCAGTTTCAGAGTCATTCTGGAAGCATTTAACTGTTTTCTGAGGTTCTCCAGCAATGAGAAATGTACTATCTATGGATTCTTCATTCCTTTCTAGAAATGAAATGAAAATAAATAAAATTAAATAATTAGTGCAGTTAAATCTAAAGATAATATAAATAAAGGAAACCTGCAGGTATAAAGCCTTCAATTGGGTTGACTACTTCTTTCTTTCTAAATAAATAATCATAAGAAATGATTGTTAGCTTTTGATTAACTTGACTTTCTCTCCAACATATCCTCAACAGAAATAAACTGAAGTCAAGATATAGAAGGTCAAGGAAAGAAGTCTAGGTGACAGTATCAGTGTGCAGGCTTATATTTCCTGAATGATCAGCAATTATTAGATATCGTATATGATCAAATCTGTATTCATCTTTTGGAACTGAAGTTACATGGTCTTATACAAGATTTGCTTTGTTGGTACTATTCTTCAACATTTATGGAAAAGTAAATTTGAAAAAAAAAAAGAATGAAAGGGTGCCTGGGTGGCTCAGTTGGTTCAGAGACCGACCCTTGATTTCAGCTCAGGAATGATCTCGGGGTCTTGAGATTGAGCCCCACGTCGGGCTCTGCACTGGGCATAAAACTTGCTTGTGATTCTCTCTCTCCTTTTCCCTCTACCTTTCCCCTCTCTCTCTCTCTCTCTCTCTCTCTCTCTCTCTTGAAGAAGAAGAAGAAGAAGAAGAAGAAGAAGAAGAAGAAGAAGTCGTCCACTAGCCTCTGATCTTTGTGAATCCTAAAAGAAATTGCTGACACCCAGCCCCAGGACTGCTCTCATATGGGTGGGATCAAATTCAATGTTCCCCAGGGATCAGAGGAGATAGCCCAGGAAACCTCTGCACAATAGTTTCTTTTATGTCCTGTGACTGAAAAATACAAGGCCCCAAATCCCTGCACTACCAGGTAGAGGACAGAGCTGAAAGGAAGAAGGAAAAAAAGGTTTCTCCCCCTACTTCTGGCAAAGAGAACTGAAGTGGCCAGAAGAAGAAACATGCCTTTCTATGTTAGTTCTTCTCGTTTTCATCCTAATATTATTAAAGGGAAGTCATCATGGGCACATGGAAGGACAGATTATTACTTTGAAATCCTTTTCCCTCTCATTGCTCACAGAAAGCAATAACCAGCACCTAACAAATAGAATGTTTCATCTGAAATGCAGGGAAAGGAAGTCTGCCCATAGGAAACACCCTTCCCCACCAGGGAAGGACTTGGCCAATGGAGAACACGGAGAAAGGAGATGGCTCCTCAGTGCTAACCAGTGGCAGGGATCGTAAACGACTTCTTCAAATGGACCCCATAAAAACTTTGACATATCAGAGAGGGGTTATAAAAAAAAGTATAAAGTAGCCACAGGAATTGTTTTGCTTGATCTTTGCACCAAGGATTTAGGGCCTGCAAAGTGCAGGAGGCATGTTTTTTTTTTTTTTTTGCACTGGCCATTTTAGTATTCATGTCTCCTGTACTGCTTTCTAATAAGTTAAGAATGAAACGGGAGACTGCGCGCAGGAGTGAGAAGTGCAGGAAAGGCAGTACTGTAAAATAAAAATGAATGAAAGTGCATCTCAACTTCCCCTCTGTTATTAACAGTCGAGAGAAAAACAATGCCAATTTTACTGTTCTTACTTAACGTTTTACAGGGACAGGAAGACTCTCCAGTCATTTTTACATGTTATTTCTTAGTACTTTTCCTAAGAAAGACCACAGAGCTCTGTCCCTATTCTCAACATTAATTATATAATGTTGTATTAAATGATTTTTCCAAAGAGGCGGATAATAATGCAATCTGTGTCAGCACGTTACCCAAACGGTCTTTTCCGTGAGAATGATTGTTCCCTTTGCTGTGTGGGTAGACCAGCCTGCTGGCTGGCTGGTGGTTGGACTTTGTGTTCTTTATGTTATGTGGATCCACTTTCTCACTTCTCCTCCCTTCACTTTATTATTTGCACAGCCTTTCAGCTGTGATTCTAAAATGTAACCTACTCAGGTAAGATCTAAAGAAAGTGACGGCTGTCTTTCTTTTCATTATTCTTTAGTCTGTGATTTGGGTAGGCCATGTGGCTCCCATCACTGGGTGTCTGTGCTCTCCCTGTGGAAGGCATCCTCCAATGAAAGGAGCATGTTTGTGAGACAGGCTGAGAAATGTTTGCTCAAACCAAGTGGGCAAAAGATTCTAAGATTCAGAGGCCCTAGCTTGACCTCTGGTTTTGGCTTTTTGCTAGTTAGCTTGTTAGTCTGTCTGGAGACAGTTGTTTAATAGATCAGCAGACCCCAAGTCAGGCACTGTCTGCTAGCATTAACTGTCATACTCACATCCTCATTTCTCTGCCAGTAAGTTCAACGGTCCTTCAGGGTCAAAAGAATGGCAGTGGGAAGCTCTTCCAATGAGAAACATTTCTTCCTTTATCTTTTGGTGGCCCAAATAGTGTGGAAATCTGTCAGTGGCCTGACTTATTTATTAGTCAAATAAGATGTCTTAATTAAAAAATACAAATCATCCAGATAAACTGTCTATATCTCTCCAACAAACCTGAAAAATATGCCTTCACTTGGGGCCATGTAGTCACAGCCCAGCAGGTAATAAACTCTATTTTTTAAAGTACAAGTCCCAGTGAAATGAAGAGCATAAGTGGAGTAGACATTTATTTCAAAGCTCTAAGCATGCCTGACTATGGAAAAGAGGTTCAAGATCTTCGAGTATGCTCCCACTGTAAGAACTTTTCTACACATTAATGTCTTTATTTCCTTTCATTTCAAACCTGGTGAATGGAATCAACTGACAGTAATTGATCTCTACTTCTGAGACTGTAGATTACCACATCCAGCATAGGAAAATTAGGTTCCTGGCTCTGGGACAGTGAGTCAAAGTGCTGTATCTGTTGCAGTGTAATTTGTCTCCTCTCTGCCTAGAGAGCTTGAGTTGACTGATGCCTCCAAGGTATAAGGGTCTACACAGTCCTTGTGCTCATATTGGCAGTATTGTTACAATAGTGGTCATAACGCCTGCAATCTGTTGAGTTCATGCTATGTGCTGGATGACTTCTAAACACAATTTTATTTAAAAATTATTTCAGTGGCAGGGACTCCTGGGTGGCTCAGTCAGATAAGCATCTGCCTTTGGCTCAGGTCATGATCCCAAGGTCCTGGGATCAAGCCCCACATCAGGTTCCTTGCTTAGCACGGAGCCTGCTTCTCCCTCTCCTTCTGCCACTCCCCCTGCTTATGCTCTCTCACTCTCTCTCTTTCAAACAAATAAATAAAATAAAAATACTCCAATGGTGCTTACAAAATGAAGCCATGACTTGGGACATTTACATGCCTTGCTCAACGTCATGGACATGGATTTGAACTCAGGTCTGCCTGATTCAAATTCATGCTTTCTTACTACATCCTTCTAAGAGTTAAATTAGGCAATGTGAGAAATTTGAGTAGGCTGACCATAAGTTTCAGGCTATACTATTGTCCTAGCATAACCAATGGGTCCACATGTCATGCTCTAAAGTGTCCCAGTTTGGAGAATAAATTGGATGATCACTCTGTCTCCAAAAAAGGTTTAAAATGAACATGACTTTTCTTAGGTATTACTCATGATGCTTTAATTAATCTTTTTGTCTTTAACGAAGGACTTTAAACCAGTAGCAATTAGACTTTGCCTGGTGTAACTGGGAAAGCAGAGGGACTTGTGAATGAGGGTCACTCCTTTGGCCTCCGTCTCTGTCATCTCTCTTCAAGAATCTTTGTCTTTCCTTTTTCTTCTATCCTCCTCCTAGTATCTGTGTCTTACTCTGTGTAGGCATTCCCTATTGATCAGGGTCAGATAACTGATACTTTGGTGTTACTTTAAAAATTAGGCTTCATCACTCATTTAGATGCTCAAATCACTGTTAACAGTACTTTTGTCAAAAAGAGAATGAAAGCCACTTTAAGGGTCTCTAACATGTTTTCCTTTCTTCCTTCTCCTTAGGCTTGCTGCTGTGACACCCCCACCCCCACTTCTTTACTACAGCCGTAGTATAGAGGTGTCCAGGGAGCTTTCTCGTTGCAGTTCCTGGACAATGCTACTGGCGGTTTCACTGGGGTAAGCCAGCTCCAAAATGTATTATTTCAAGCACCACCTCACATGTCTTTGCTCCTCTTCTGCTCTTATGGGCAAACTGTTGTCCCGTTTCTATTATTTTAAAGGGCTCTTAGTAAGAAGAAAGGAAATGATTTTTTAAAAATCCGATAAAATACATAACTGCTTAAAAGACACATGCTATAAGAAAAGCTAACTTTCTCTTTTGTCGGTTTTAAATGTATGGCTTTGATTTATGGATCAAAATTACTCATTTATTATTTTATCTATACAGCTCTGGGCAATTTTGACAGTTAAAATTTAGTTTTATTGACCAGTGCAGTCACCGTGCCCACGAGGGGACTGGGGCACACAGCCGGCTGCACTCAAGAAATGATGATTTTTGATTCCATGACTGAGTCAGATTGGGAATCATAGCCGATATAACAATAAGTTCCAAATCTCAGTGCCCAAGGCAAGAGGTTTGCTGTAAAACACAATCACCCTTTAAGGAGGGGAGGAAGAGAATCTCGGGACGAAGTTTGCAAGCACGATTTAATGCAGCTGGGATAGGCCATGGATATCTGTCCATCAGGACTGCAGAGAATAGAGGGGAATGTTTCTCTAAGACCCACTTCCACAGACTAAAGGTGAATGAGCAGAAATGCCTGAAAGGCAAAATGAATGTTAGTTGTGTAGACAACGAACCAGACACCCATTACGATTTGAGAAAATTCACTAGGTCTATTAACCAACCTTTCACTTTTTGATATGCAAAAAAAAAAAAAAAAAAAAAAAGAACCGAGGCATTTCTTTTGGGACATTCTGTGACCACCCTCTCTCTGTCATAGAGACACAAACTCATGCAGTGCTTTTAGGCCAGATTAATTTAGGCCTATTCGGCTACCAAATTGGCCACCTCTGCAATGTTAATTTAGTCTTTTACTCAAAATCCCCTGTGATACATAAACAGACCTCCAAAGGCTAACAAATCAATAAAATGTCTAATTTGATTAGCCACGTTTTCAAATTCATCGAGACAGCTCTAGGCTGAAATAAATAGGTGGGTAAATAAATAAAGGAGGGCACTCACTTGTGAGTATTTTCCACGTCTTCTTTTCATCATCGTAGTACTGAACCAAGTTGCTGGGGAGCCGGTCCGGCCCAGGAGGCAAGCCTCCGACCAATAACAGCATTTTCTTGTTAGAGCGAATTCTTCACCCAAAACAAAAGAGGAGATGAATAACCACATTATTGTAGAGCCTTTTTAGTGGCGACGAAATCATAACCATCAAAAGAATGTTCCTTGCTTGCAGATTTCTATTTCATTTTTTCCTGTTTCTTCTCCCATTCATGTCTCAACAATTTTTTTGAACCAAGCAGAAAAATGATCAGAAGAGCAGCATATCCCCATACTCATGGAATAATAAGCTCCCTTTATGCAATTTGTTAGAGGTTCATTCTAGAACGACCTTTTTCTTATATTATCCCTTTAAATCATCACTCTTTACAGCTGAGTACACATGAAATGCTCTGGAGTTGTACTAAGGTTAAGCATTAAAGTTGCATGTCAAAAATCGTATTAGTCAAAATCATTATTATAAGCCATTCTCCACTCAAAGAACCTTGAAAAAATTAAGGTTATGCAGAGAGTTTGTGAGCCAACTCTTTAATCACCCAGGGAACTTCGAGTACCAGTTTGGTACAATTAGTAGCACAGGGCTAACTGGGGTAGGTTAACCTGGTATCAAGGAGACTTTTTGTTTAATTTAGCTGAGACTTCTGCCTTCATCTCCTTCCCAGCTCCCCCTCCCCTTCCCATGCACCCCCCCACCTCCGCCCGGCCTCATCCCTGGGCACCACTGGCGACACAGCAGCACCAATTGGTAAAAATGAGACTGTGAGGTTGTTTTGAGCCTCCCCAGAGTGGAGCCCTGCCAATGCTTGCCACTGATCCAGCGGCATGAACCTGCTCAACTGTGCAAAGTCACTCTAATTCCCTCCCTCTGTTTTTCTACCTTCTCCCCCAGGGGGCAACCACTGAAAGGAGTGACTACCCACCCATCAAGAGCTGGCAATTCGCTGCTATTAACCGTGACTGTGATTCCCAGTCTGCCTGGCAGTTCCCGAGAACAGGCCTGCAACGTCTCATATGCAGTAAAAGCTGTAAGATGCATCCTGGCCAGCACACATGACCTGATGGATGTGCGATCCTTGGGAAGGCTAATGGATTGAGCACACTTGCGATTGGAGCGGGGAGGGGAGGCCCAGACCCCCACAAGGGGCCTGCTGATTTAACGGTCGCTTTACATATAATTGAACTTTTCATTTACCTGAGAGGCTGAAGGTGGTGGTGGAAGAAACGGAACAGCCATGACTGAAGGAAAAAGTCAATAAATACAAAAGGGTTCCTCTTAACTATGATCACAACCCGCGGTGGTGGCTCTGAATCGGTTATTACATATTCAGCCTGTCGTTCTGATTCAAGGACGCTTGGCAAAGTATGCCCTTGTGGAGAAGCACTGTTTGTTGGTTAAGAACCTAACATTCGGAGAGTTAACTTAATACAGTTAATGACATTTCCATGTGAAGGAAGGGAACAGGAGAATTCCTTTAATGAAACTCTGGTGCCATTGAATGCGCTGTACATGCCTCGGTAGGAATAATACCTTCTGGAGAAACTCCAATCGGGGAATCATGGATAGGGGGAGCCGTACTTACAGAAGAATGCCCAATGTAACGTCAGCTTGCAATATCAATTTTGTCACAAACCAAACATCCCCTCACTTCTTTGAATTCTACAGTACTTTGGGACTGTACTCATATATGCCTGTTGGACCAGAATATCATAGCAGAGAGCTCCAAACTTTGAGGATTTCAGTGATTAGGGTGGGAGGGGAGGGCGATGGAAACTCAGTGAAGGAAGTAGCTTTCTTTTATTCTGAAATGAGAACCTGTGTAACTGATGTGCTATGTAATCTCCTAAATGCATGGTTAATAGAACTAAGATAAGACTATTTGATTATTGTCATTATAGTCCAAAGAATCAACCACTCTGTGAGTGTAAGACAAGTTAAGATGAGAGCAAATACTCTTTTTTAGGTTGCTGCCGTCTGTTACTATGTGTAGACATTTCCTGTTCGACTGGCAGGCACCATTCTGTGGCTGTCATGACATGATACATCTACCTGTTGCCAGACTATGGCTGATGGCAGAAGGACCAGTATCTATGGTCAGACAGAAGAGGAAAGACTCAGTGAAGTGGTAGTGTGACCAAAGCAATATAACTAAATCTCTATTTTTAATGTTTAAATAAAGGTACTTCTTTGTGTTTCATGAATGACAAATGGTGAGAAATGAATGACTTAACTATGTTTGCAGGGTTGTTTCATTGATTGGTAAGGCCAGCTTCCCTGGGCAAATCCATATTAGTGATTTCAACAGCAATTTAGATGGACCATCTCTGGAGGTGAGGAGAGGATCTAGAGTCTCTGTTCTCTCTGCCCGAAGAGCCACTCACTGCCATCTGTGCTCTAAGAAATGGCCTGAGATTACCAATACCTAAGCCACTGAACAATTGGAAAATGGTAACCACCTTCACCCCTGCCAACAATGACATGATTCAAAGGGCTACCTAGTATAGCAGTAATGAAAACCTCCACATAAACTAAGAGAAGTCTCAGAACCATACAGCCTTCTCATGGAATGTGATGAAGGATTATATGGAAGGAAAGGCAATTCCACCTGACCCTCATTGGTTGCGCATTTCCTGTGAAGGACCAGTGTTTTAAGTTCATTGTGTATGGCCTTTTAGTGAGTGAAGACATATTTTAAACTTGCACTACTATATTCATATGTTCATTTGACTTATTGCGGCATCTCAGATGATTTTGTTTCTAAAGCTTGTGTCACTTGATTTTCTAACCCACTATCAATATTATTTAAGTCTAAATAAAGTTTAAAACTCTACCTTGCGAAGGTGAATTAAATAGAAGCCAAAAATAGGATAAAGCATGTGAGAAGTAGCAGAAGGCAGAAGAAAAAATGCAGAGACTCACAGAACTCATGTGAATGGTTTCCTACCTATTTTCTCCATTGACTATGGAAATAGCCTCATGTTACAGAAATAACTCCATTTACAGGGATGTTAGAAAGTTCTCATAGTCAAGCTAAATGGCATGGAGAGTGTTTAAACACAGGCCTCCTAATGTTCCCAGGCCTATGATCTTTGAAAACTTCAAATTTATTTTTAAATTTTTTGTCTTATTATAACTTCTGATTAAGACCCAGATGACCAGGATTCTAGGGCTAATTTTCTTTTCTTTCTTTCCCTTTTTTAAAAAAGATTTTATTTATTTATTTATTTATTTATTTATTTATTTATTTATTCATTCATTCATTCATTTATTTGAGAGAGAGAGAGGAAGAGAGAGAGCGTACCCTCAGGAGGAGGAGCAGAGGCAGAAAGAGAAGGAAACTCCCCACTGATTAGAGCCTGCTGTGGGGCTCAATCCCAGGACCCAGGATCACGACCTGAGCCAAAGGCAGATGCTCAGCTGACTGAGCCACCCAGGAGATGCTTTAGGGCGAAATTTTCTATTCTACAGAGTAATTTTGTGTAAATTACTTGGCTTTTTGGAGTCTCTGTTTTCTCATCTTTAAATAGATTAATAGTATCTGACTTACCTCTTCCAGGGATTGTCATGAGGATTATATAATATGATAAAGTGAAAGTTCTATGTAAAGTCTAAGGTAAACTATTAATCTGTAAATATCAGCAATACAATGTGGGCTTCATTTCAACATACCAAACCTGATTAGTTAAAAAAAGAAAAGTAACATTTGTCACTGAGTTTCTTGTTGAGTTCATGTATATAAGTACAAGCTAATTAAAAGGACTTCACTACCCAGTTGTTATCTGTTCTTAGAAAATTATTACTTTAACCATATTGAATATCTTTTGAGCCTTATTATGAGAAAATACACATTTAAACATTACATGAAACTGAATCTTTCTGGATCCAAATAAAGGGGTCTAATAGAGATCACTCTACATTTTTTTGGTTTCTTAAGAATAAAACAAATGAGAAAAACCATCACATATTTTACTTTGATATAAATGCAATGTCAACTATTCAATTACTCCTAGAAAGTAATACATGTGAATAATTCCTGTGGAAAAGCTTCCATTCTTTTTACAGTGTGCAATTATAATAGTGACACTGACAATAATGACAGATAATAATGAATGTGTATTGGATATTGAAACCTCTGATTATCATGCTATTTATTTGATGTGTGTGAACTTCAATTTGAAAACACCACGATAAAAAAGATACCTTGTGAACCAGAAAAGTAAAATTAGGAGAACCTGAATTAACTTGCTGAAGGGGGTTTCAATTATTCTTTTCTAAATAATTCCAGCAGAGCCTTACAGGTTTAATTTTAGATTAGGAAAAATCTACAGGTGTAGCCTTTTGCAATAATTAAAGTTCCTTCACATGGACACCTGGTACACTTTTTTAGAAACTCTTTACATAGGGAACCGATTTAGCCAAAATGAATATTTTCTCTTCAAATTTGTTAATATTTTTAAAATACTCCTTTTCAGTCTTCGACTTAGCACCACCTAGACCAACGTAATGTGTTTAAAAGACAAGGAATTAGAGATAAAGGGCTTAGTATGTCATGATTAATAACATTATTTGGATGCCTTTGATTTGCCTTCCTAGATTTTTGCATAGAAAAAGATAAGGTTAAAAAGGCGATGGAATTTGAAGGTCTCCTTTGTTCCATCTCAGTAATTGCCCAACATTTACCATGTGTCATATTTGTGTGTGTGTGTGTGTGTGTGTGTGTGTGTTTGCGCGCGTGTGCATATGCGTGAGTGCTTGCGCGCTCACATACTCTGGTTCTGGGGATGAATGATTGAAGGATGACCTAAAACCTCCTTGTGTAAACAAATTTTTCATCATACTGGTAAGTACGGTAAAGTCTCATTTATTTATATTTCAGTGATTTGGAACTTAAATAATTGGGAAACAGGCCAGATAAAGTTTACCTTTCCATGATACATGGAAAAAGTTTTCATTAACTATATTGCAAGGAGAGTTTTAACCTGTTGAAGAAATCAGGTGGTCTGCTGGTACTTTAGAGCTACCTATGTACATTTAGACTAAATTCCTTTTATTACAGATTACAAATCTTTCTCATTTATTTATTAAAGAAAACATTCTGCAGTCTTCTAAGAATCATTACATCAAAGAGTTAGAAGAGAACTTTGAAGTAATCTAGTTTGGTGATCCCCAAGCCTGGGAGGCACCAGGTTCATCTGAGGGGTTACAAAATTTACATTCTTGATATTGATCCTCGGGTCCTCACTCCCAGAGATTATGATTCAATTGGGAAGATGCCTTAGCAATCAATAATATTTCACAGTCTTCCAGTAGATCTCAACTAACATACAGCCAGGTTTGAGATCACTGACTTGGTCCCCTTCTCTCCATAACATAGAAATCTTTTTTAGTAGTTTTTTTCCATAGGTAATTATTCTTATCATTTTGGCAATTTATAACAAAATGGACCTTAGTTTTTCAAATCCCCTTTATTGTTGAAAGATGTTGGACAGTTTTGTTAAATATGTTTTTTCTCCTTATTCTGATCTGAAAATCTAAGTTTTCTACAAGAAAAAGAGCAAGTGCCTAACTGTGTCATGGCAGCACTTTAAATATTGCAAGACAGTTGCCATATGTCTTCTCTTCTCTGTGTCGAAAATCCTCAATTCTTTCTGAGAAAGTTTCCTCCCATCATATTCACCTCTTTTGAGTATCTCCATACTATTGCTGTACCTTTTTAAAGATATGGTCAGAATTGTATACAATATAACAATATGATATGTGACATGATGTGTTTTATAATATATTTTATATATTATATTTTAAGGCTTTCTAAAATTACAGTAGTCTTTTAGAGGTCCCAGTGCTGTGTTGGGTTCCTGTTCAGCTTCCAGAGGACTACAAATACAGATTTTTTTTTTTTAAACCAAGTGTTTCCAAGCCAGGTTTTTCCTGTCCTATATTTCTTCTGGGTAATATTTTAAACATCAATGTGTGACTATTTTTAAAATGTTACTTAATCTCTACTGATTTAGATGTTTTGTTTCAATTCACTTATTATTTAGCAGTTATTAATTGAGTTCCTACTATGTTCCAGGTACTGTTCTAAACACTGGAGCTAATGGTGGGAACAAGAGGTATAAATTCTTTAAATTCTCTCATGGCACTTAGTTCCATCCTAGTGCGGACACCTATTGAAAACATTCTCAAAGCAAGGATCCTGCTTAAGTTGTTAAGGGGTATAAGTCCTACAACTTGGGTGAGATCCCTGGCTTTAGTTCTTTTTTTATTTTTATTTTTTTTTTAGAGAAAGAAAGAGTAAGTGGGGGGAAAAAGGGGCAGTGGGAGAGGGAGAGAGAATCCCAAGCAAGCTCCACGTTCAATGCCGAGTCTGACGTGGGGCTCAATCCCATGACCCTGAGATCACAACCTGAGCTGAAACCAAGAGTCAAATGCTCAACGGACTGAGCCACCCAGGTGCCACCCAGCTTTAGCTCTTTTGAGATGAATGACCTTGGGCTAAACTCTTATCTCTTTTTAACCTTATTTATGAAATAGGGATAACAACAGGCTTAAGGAATAGGGTTTTTTGATTAAATTAAATAATACATGCAAAGCATTTATAATAACACTGGATAAATGCTACCATTACCATGTTCCTCCTCCTCCTCATTGCCATCATCAGTGTTAGCTATTTCTTTGTTGTAATTTGCAGGCTTGACAAGCTAGTGGCCTATGTCCCCATCCTAGTATTAGAACTTAAAAATAATGGTGCTGTATTTCCATTGTTTAGATATTTTAATTATCCTAACCTGTTCTCTTTGAAACAATACTAACTCATTGGGGGTTTTACTCTAGACTTCCTCATCTACGGTCTTTTAGGAGTATGTAGCTGTTTTTTTGTTTTGGTTTGGTTTTGTTTTTTGTTTTCAAACATAGTGATTTGATGGAAAAACTAAGCAGTTTTGAAATGGTAAACTGGAGTAGGTAATCATTTTCCCATCCTCTAAAGGCCAAGTTAATTTTAATGTCAGAGTCAACCAGACCTGGATTTAAATTCTTTTTCTGCCACTTCATAGATTTATATCCTTGGGCTGGTATGCCACCTCTCTGAGACTTAGTTGCTTCATCTGTAAAGTGGGAATGTCACGAGGGTTAAGTGTAATGAGAAAATAAATGGTTGCTACTTGCCAATAAAACCACCTTCCAGAGCCAGTCCCTTTAACAAATGAGAAGTACTTTGTGCTGCTGATGCCTTGGAAAATGAATGTCTCTGTCTCGTGAAAGGAAAGAAAAACTGTCACCTCTGACACAATCCAGTAGGGAGAGGCTGGAGAAGATTGGAGGAAGTTATGACTCATGCCCATTACTTTGCAATTTTAATGGACTTCACTAACCCTATGATGGCTTGGTATTTCAAACACGCAGTGAGTGAATGGGCAATTTCACATCTGGTGGTCCAGCAGGGATGTCTAGTGGTGGCCTGGGAGGCAGGAAAAGCAGGGAGATGCAAGCCCCCAGGGATTCACAGACGTGAGGATGGGTGTGGGATTACCATAGGCCATGAGATATGTGGGGTTGTAACAGTTTCACCAGATCTGGGAAGCCACCCACTGACATTTGGATTGCATATGGAAAATATGTAGCTCTCACAGTAATCAATCGATAAATGATAACTATTATTATGATGCATAATTATTAACCTTATAAATCACTTGTGAAAAAATCAATCATTGGAATTTGGCTTTTTCTTATATTGCTTAGAAGCCTTTCAGAAATCATGGGTTGCGCTATTCATAAATAGCCTGCATCTTTACCGCATAAGTGAGTTTCACAAAAATATAAAACCATTGGGTTTCCTACAATGGTGTGGACCCAGATCTCTAATAAATTCAACTTGCTCACTCTCTGGTCTGCTAGCTCGTTCTCTCCATCACCGATCTCACCAAACCTTATCCAAGTCACCAAGTTTTCTGATAGTCTTGATTATTCTGCTATGTTCTTGCTATTTTCTATATTTTCCAAGTCCTGAGATTCTAGAGCCATGATGTTTCTTCAGCCTATCTCCATATTCCAGTCAAACTGCAGTTAGCCTGAATCAACTGGGTTTGGCTCTCTCCTGAGCCAATGGAGCAGTGGTGTCCCTGTCATATTGACCTGTCATAACTTTGTCAAATGAATTTCAACAAAGCCTGATGTTGATCATCAACTACTTCAGTCCTTAAAAAAAAAAAACTATTGAGGAATTCCCCATTACCTGTCATCTATAAGGTACGCATTTTCCCCACATCATAACTTCCCTTTCTCTCTCTCTTTCTCTCTCACAGGTAAATGCCTTGTTTATGATTCTCTTTAGGGATAAAAGAGTTTCTGAGTTAAGGTCTGAAAAAACTTGAAAGAGGAATTTCAGTTGGAAACTGCTTAGACTATGGGGAAAAGTAAGCCGAAGAAGATCCTGCGCGATTGGCCAGGAGGAGACTTTGAAAATCAGCTAGACTTCCCGAAACTTCCAGCTAGAATGGTACCCAAAAGTCCCCAGAGGAGAGCTGCTACCGTTTTCTTAAATTTTTCCAGAGAAGTAAACTCCCTTGAGAATTTGTTCCAGCTGATTTGCTGTTGTATTTAGGTTTCTTTATCATAGCTGTTCTTGGTAATTACACAGCAGCTTTCATCGGAAGAGCCTTTAAATAGACCTGATAATGCCTCTCTGAGGTAGGTAAACACAAAGTATCATTATCCCCATTTAACAGATGAAAGAATAGAGGAAAAAGGGCTTGGGCATCTTTTCCAGTGCCTCAGGATGGGTTTTATTTCCTCTATCTCACAGAGGAAATGTCTCTAGCGTTTTCTCACACCACCCTTCTGTGATTCTCAGGGTCAGGTATAACTGAAAATGCTTTAGTTTCCCATCTTCTGACCCTGGAGCTGCCTTCTTCCTACCACACGAGCCTGGCTGCGTAGTAACTGGAGAATGGTCAGTCATACACATTACTCAGTTTTTCTAAGATGGAAGTAACTTTAAAATTTGTTTGATTATATCATAAAGACAATTCATGCTCGCTGAGAAAAATTCTGACCATACTTACAAGCAAAAAGGACTTGCAGTATAGTAGGTGGTCAATAGACGCTTCTTGTATGAATGAAGAAATGATAAAAGAATGAATGGATGAAAAGAGTCACTGGTAATCTCACCTTCAAGAAACACATCATTACTGATTATCATCTCATCCTTTTTCTTCCCTCTCATCTGTTTTTAATGTCCAGTCCAGGAGTGTGATAGTGAAGATGTCAGAAGGCAAAAGGGGAAAAGGAAAAGTCATATTTCTGAACTCTAAGGTGGACGAGTTAGACTTTGGGTAACAGTCTTACTGACAAACACCCACATTTAACTTGCCACCTTTACTCTGCACTGCCTGAAACCCCTTTGTCTTTTATCCCTACCTGAGCATGTCTAAATAATCAGTCTTGCTGTTGTCACACCACCACATTCATGGTTTTTCTTGGTTATCTCTGTCTTTCTTTTTGTTCTTTAGGATTATTATTGTCTCACAGAATGAGAGCTGCCCATGATAGAGAAAGTTTACCACATTTCAGTTATTAGCACAATATAGAAACTTCATGATATTTGCCACATCCACACACTATGATATTATTTAATATTTTATTTAAAACTGCTCACTTAAAAAATATTTAATCCTACTCTAATTTAGTGGCTCCCAATGCTGGTGACTCTTTAGAATCACTGGGGAAAGCTTTCTCAAAGTATCTAGGATGGGGGCAAGCTCTCAGAGATTCTGGTTTAATGACTGAGGGTGGGACTCAGCATTGTTTTTTTGTTTTTGTTTTGTCTGTTTTGTTTTAAGCTTTCTCTGTGTGATTCTAATGTGTAGTAAATATTGAGAATTATGGCTCTAAGCAATCATATTTATGAATTATGGACTTCATGGATTAATTGTTCTTTATTTCTATACATGCTCAAATGTAGTAACACCTAACCTAACTATTATAATAAATTTAAAAGTGGTTTTTCATGTACCATCTGAAGTTATCTCACATCCTACCAGAAGTAGGCAAACATAGTTGAGGATACATTATAATAAATGGAAGAAGCCAAGACATTAAGGCCTGGACCTCTGAAAACCATGTTACATTCCAACTCTGCCACTGCTTATATATTTGGCTGTGAAAAGATCAACCTCTTTATGGACTTTAGCTTTGAACATTGCAATTGTAAGTAACCTTCTTCCTGCCCCCCACTCCCACCCCCACCCCCCAATTCCTTGCCTGAACCCCTGTAGCATGCTGGCATTGTCCACAATTCCTCCCTGGCACATATAAATTCCAGGTGGATTAGGAATGTGACCATTTCTTCCTGTATGTGGATGAGGTAGTTGGCTTATGCTTTTGCCACTCTCTTCTGGGACCAAACTGGTAGACTGGCTAATGATGGTAGAGGTAGATGTGACAAAAAAGCCTTCCATGAAATGCAGGCCTCCTCCCTGAGATCATAAGCCTTAAGGGCCAGAATAGGTGCATGTTTATATTGTACATAGCACTTCACACTTCATCCTTGGTCCTTTGCTTCATGAGGGACCATGGCTTCCAGCCAAGTTTTTACTCCTGTATTTCCCCCCTCCTTCCCACACCTCCCAGATTAAAGCTTCCTTTAGTAACTAGAAGCAGTTGAATATCTTCTTTGCTTGATTACCTATATAATCCCTAATTCTAATACCTAGTACTTAGTGCCTTTCTTCTGAAGAGCATAAATTGCAATGGAAATAGCATCTCATTAATCCTCCCCGCATCCCTGTGAGGAAGTTGAGTGGCAAGTATTACCTCCTAGGCTAATCCCCATGCCTGCAAGTGGGACATGGGATCTCACTGCTCACTAGCACAGATGCCTGCTGCCGAATGAGCTGGCAGGGACAACCAATGTTTGTGTGATAGGAGAAAGCTCTCCTCCTCGTTCAAGAGAGAAGTGGTTCCATGCAGCCTGTCACAAAGGAGCCATTCAAGCTCTGTGTAGCTTGGTGACAAAAGGAGATAAAGCATCACTCTCACGCTAGTGATGGACTCATAAGTAATGCCTGCATTTAAACTCCTAATAAAGCTCAATTATTAGACTGTGCTGCCCCCTGAGAACAATCTCATTATTGAGACTTCTCTCTCTCTCTTTCTCTCTCCCACCCATCTGGCCGGCTTTTTGAAGACATAAGAGTGACTTCCTGACCTGAGGAAACTGGTATCTGCTGCACAAGAAAGAGTGCAGAAAGACATAAGATCACAGAATGATGTTGAAAACACAAGTTCAGGATATCATATACCTGGCTAAAATTACTTGTACCCAAGAATCTAGGATGTAGCAGTCAAAATGAGTATATCAACAACATCAGCATTCACAAGGAAGTCCAGCCATTCCAGATGATGCTGAGGGAGACCATGGCCAGATCCTACCTCATGATCTAGAGCCTGATTTTATCCATTACTCTAACTCCAGGGAGAGATTTCTCGTGGGGGAAACTAGGAAGCTTGTTCTGAGGAACTGGAGCCAGCCTCCTACCAAGCAGGCTGTTTCCAGTTGGAGAGTCACTGCAGGAGTGGCCATGCAGGAAGACAGTGAGAAAAGTTAGTTAGTAACTGAATATATTACTCCAGGCTTCTCTTGGAATATTCATGGCAATAAATATGTGTCCATCTTCAATTTAAGAAAAGAGAGTTTCAGCTGATACCTTCTAAATGGGCCCAGAATGTGATTTTAGGGGCAGAATAATTCCGTGAAATCATCCTGGGATTAAGATAAATGAAGAAGGTTACCCTTACTTTTGGGTAGATAAGCAGCAAGGGACTGAGACAGGCCCCGGGTGTGTGTGCTGTGGAGACAATGAGGTGTGGCTTGTGGGATCCAGCTTAGGGACACCCTGCTGCTGTGGGTGAAATAGGAATCTCTTATTCTCCTCTTTTCCTCTCCCTCCCTGTGGGGAGCCAGTTCTTTCTGTTCTTTGCTGCTTCACCAACCCTGGAGGGGCGAATGCTGAAGTAAACCCTAGCTCCAGGGCTTTGGGAGGCTAAGAGACTTCCCGATATTCCCCCTGAAAAGGACATCTGTGTGGAAGCGTCCCAGACCCTCCCAAACAACCAATCCACAACAGTATCCTTTTCAATCATCAGTTCTTTGCCAGGCGGAAGCAAATTATCCTGGGGAAGCTGACCACATTCTCTGAAGCTGAATTGTGGACACTCTGACATGTGGCTTGCATTATTCTGAAAATACTTGAGTGTAGTAAATACCCCAATTCCACCATCAGGAAATAAATCCCTCGGAGTCTGGTAATTCCAATAACTTACTCTGTGATTCACTTCCCCCTTTCATACGTCAGTTTATCAGATTTCCTTTAATTCTGCAACACCTTCCCCTCAACCTTATCTTTCAGTAAATCACTCTTAGCATTTTCTCCCATCTTCTGCAGATCTGAAGTGAATTGGAAAGCAGAAGCAATTTTTTGTTTTAGTCTTAATGATTTTCAAAGCGTGGTCCAAAAACCACCAGTAGCAAAATCACTTGGGATGTTGCTAAATATGCGGGTTCTTCAGTTCACATTCCAGATTTATTTAGAATCTCTGAGGTAGGGCTAGGGAAGACATATTTTATTAAAAAAAAAAAACTCTATTGTTGATTCTTAAGAGATCTACTGATTTAGGCAAGACTTTATGAGGCCGAGGAAAGAGGATATTTTTCTCTTCCAGCTTTGTATTACTGGAAAAGCTATTCATATATTGCTGACTTGGATCATTGCTTAATTGCCTATATAAGTTTGCCCTATAGACCTAGTTGAAAAGTAATAATTCAGTTAGCTTCCCTAACCTGTTTTCTAATTCCTGTATCCTATTATTGGCTCTTGGTGTAAACTGAATCATGTTTCCCGAAATTCATATGTTGAAGCCTTAACATCCAGTGTGATTGTACTTGAAGATTACCTTTAGGAGGTAATTAAGGTTAAATGAGGTCATCAGGTGGGGCAGTAATCTGATAGGACCAGTGTCCTTATAAGAAGAGAAAGAGACACCAGAAATCTCTGTCTCTCTGCACACAGAGGAAGGGCCATGTGAGGACACAGAGAAGGCTGCTCTCTATAAGCCAGGAAGAGGCATCAACAGAAACCAACCCTGCTGGCAACTTGACCTTGGACTTCCAGCCTCGCAGAACTGTGAGGAAACAAATTCCCGTTATTTAAGCCATCCAGGCTGTGTTATTCTACTTATGGCAGCTCAAGCAGACTAACACAGCTTTCCTTTAACTGTCCAGCCAACAGGAACACAGGGCAGAAAGAGACCAATGAATCTCACACTCACTTTTGGGAACTGATGCTCAAGAAGGAGCTTTCTATAGTCAAACTTGCATAAATACCTTGGGAAAGGGTTTTCCTAATTTTACCGCACAAAGGCTATACTTTGTTACAGCCTGCCATCTACATTCTGTATGGAGAATTTGGGATATGGAGAGGTAGGCTCCTTATCTACTCCTCTCGTGCTCAAGGGCTGTACATATGTAGTAAATGTTAATGGATAACAATGTTCCAGTGGAGGAAGGGCAACTAGGAGGAATAATAACAGATATAGCTAATGGAGAGAAGTGATTCGCATCAGCTTTGGTGGCAGACTAATTAGTGTCTATAAAGCCATAGACATGAATTTCTTTGTGCTTTCACAAATTTTAAATGTTTTTTATGCTCTGAGACTCTATAGTTTCCTTGCCATAAAAAAATGTGAAGCATTTTCCAGACACATCTTTCTGAGTTGAGAATTATTCTTTCTAGGTCAGAGAGACCGTCGTTTTCTGGAACTTGGGCTCTCAGTTTGACTCGGCTGATGGAAGGCTGGAGGGGCTCCTTTCTGTACAGGGGGTGCCCCTTCCTTGGAAGACAGTTTACTTAAACTACTTGCTGCTGGTTTAGTGTGCTGCTTTCTAAGTCTGGAGAAATCACAAACCTTGAATTTCTTTGAGTGAATTAGAGTGCTGTTTACATATTTCAGTTTAGCTTTGCCTGCTTTCTCTCTTTCCAAATTTTGTGCGTTTTTTTTTTTGTTTTTGTTTTTTTTGTTTTTTGTTTTAGATTTTATTTATTTATTCATGAGAGACACACAGAGAGAGAGAGAAAGGCAGAGACACAGGCAGAGGGAGAAGCAGGCTCCATGCATGGAGCCTGACATGGGACTCTATCTCGGGTATCCAAGATCATGCCCGGAGCTGAAGGTGGCACTAAACCGCTGAGCCACCTGGGCTGCCCTCTTTCCGAACTTTGAATATAAGAATGTCTGAGTGATAGCTGAAGTTTGTTAGCTTCTAGGGATACTGAAGTGACTGCCTAGAATTAGTACCTTCTTTATGTAAGACTTCCACATAGGGAAGAAGATGCCTGCCTTTTAAACTACGCAAATGACTAATTTAGAGAGGTTACCTGCTTTTTGGGATCTGTTGCTGGTGCATACTAGAAATTATAAAGTTATCATATACTTTTGATAATACTTTGTCTCCTTGAGTATCTAGATAAAGAAATCCACATTAAAATTCTACCACTTTGCACTCTGATGGTGGCCTGGAGCCTTCTTTGTGATATAATAGAGATGTAAACCTTAATGGAAAGCAAAAATTTATTTGGTTGTTCAAAGAGATTCATAATCAAAATACAAATTGTCCATCCAGAAGCATAAATAGCCATGACCGAAAATCCTGGGCTGTATTGTTTCTTGCTGATCCCCATAAGGAACACTTTTGCATCCCTTTCCAATTGAGAGCATCTGTTTTGCAGTTTGTTTTCTTTTTACATATTTCTTCTGCAGTGGCTCTTATGGGTTATCATTGTCTTGGCAACCAAAAAAATTCACCTCATTCTATTGTCTTGGCAACCAAAGAATTTCACCTCATTTCCCTAAAATAATTATTGTATAAACATAGTTTGAATAAAAATGTCCTATGTAGCTCTAAGAAAATTTAAATAAATTAAGTAATGGATTTTTTTTTTATTAAAAATTTTGCTAAAGTGAGTCCAAACTATTAGTTGAGAAATATAATGCCTAAGTCAACGTAAAGCCAGAATAATCACATGGAGAAGAAAACAACAAAACTGACCACAGATATTTTCTTCTGTCACACCCAGCACTGGTATTTTTAGTAATAGGCATGTGTGTCATACAAAAGTATCTTGAGAGTTTTCCACTGTATATCTGCATGCATTTTCTTTTCATCTTTGTCAGCTATAGCAACCAATTCCTGCAGAAGATGGGCCCTGGCTGTGCTCTAGGAGCCACAGGAAACACTACTAAAAATCCTTTAAAGACTCATAACTCAATAAGAAAAAGACAAATAACCCAACTAAGAAATGGCCAAAGGATCTGAATCGATATTTTTCAAAACAAAACAAATAACCAATAAGCACGGGAAAAGATGCTCAATGTTGTTAATCATTAGGGAAATCAAACCACAATGAGCTAGCACTTCACAGCCATAATGATGACTGTGGTCAGAAAGATGGACAGTGAGAGTTGATGAGGATGTGGAGAAAGTGAAACCTTCATACACTGCTGGTGAGAATGCAAAGTGCTGCAGCTGCTTTGGAAAACAATCTGACAGTTCCTCAAAAAAGTGAAACATTTGTTCATTGTTCACTGAATATCATATGACCCAGCAATTCCACTCCCAGGTATATCCCCCAAAGAAATATAAACACAAGTCCAACACAAACCTATATATAAATTGCTTATAGCAGCATTATCCATAACAGCAAAAAAGTGGAAATAACTCAAATGTCCATCAATTGATGGATAAAGAAAATGCAGCATATCTATACAATGGAAAACTCTTTGGCCATGAAAAGGAATGAAGTACTATTACATGCTTCAACATAGATGAACTTTGAAAACATCATGCTACATGAAAGGAGTCAGAAAAAACACCACATATTATGTGATTCCTTTTATCTGAAGTGTCCAGAACAATAATACTATGAGTCTCTGGAGACAGCCCTCAGTGGGACTGAGGGGATGATGGAGGAAGATGGGAGCTGATTGCTACCAGATTACAGGGTCTTTGGGGGGGGGTATAATAAAATTATTCTAAAATTAATTGTGCTGATGGCTGCACAACTCTGAATATACTAAAGTTACTGGATTTTACACTTTAAAAGGAATTGTATATTATGTAAACTATATGCCAATAAAGCCATTTAATGTGAATCCACCATGATTTTTTTCTAATTTTTCCAATTGCTGACATAGATAGATCAAGAGGATGGAACGGACTCCAAGGCTGGCCTAAGCTCTGTTGTTCCTTCAAAGGTGTAAAAAATAGACACTTTCAGCAGAAACATTATCACTAGCAGAGCAGCACTTGAGATTTATGCTATGATAATCCAGCTCTAGAAAGAACATCTTGTATGGAATCAAGGATCCTAATAAATGAACAGAAAAGCAAATTAGATATAAATAGAAGTATCCTTATAAAAATAAACACTGTCCATTATAAAGTATTCATAGCTAGGCACTACATTAAGTGTTGTATATACATTCTTCCAACATTCAGAACTGCCCAGATGAAGTGGGTATTAATTACTATGTACACCTTATGATAAGCAGGCTGAAAATAAGTTAAGTAAGTCACTCAAAGAAAGTCTGCTTGTAAATCATCGAGGTGGGATTTGACCCACCTCTGTGTGACTTTTAGGTCTTAATTACTACACTATGGAACTATTTAGATATTTGCATTGTAACACGGCCATTTTATTTGTACATCCTCTTATGCCATATTCTTTCTCTTATCCATATATGTATGTTTCCAAGCTTTACTTTGTGGTTCCTACCTACAAATGTCATTTTGGAGTGAACACTTGTGAAAACCTTAAAACAGGGAGATTACAGGGATTGCCACTGACAGTAGAGGTACAGTTGTCATAGTAACCAATCCACCCAATTGGTCTTTGCTATAAGGCACATGCTCCAGCCTCTATATAATACACCAATATTGTCTGGGATCCTTTAGAGTTATCAGTGAACTCCCGTTTAATGCATATGAGGTTCTAGATCCTAGTGTGCATATTAAAGCATTAAAGTTTTTCCTTCAAAGTTTCCCTCTCTGCCTCACAGATTTTCATTCTCTCCTCTAATCTTTTCCATTTGCCCAGGATGTTCTGGTGTGATTGGTTTTAAGGGGGGCTAAAAATCAGAGCCAGGCAGTGGTCTGCTGCTCTGTTGTAAGTGGGATTTACAAATGTCATTATTTTCTTTTGGGGGAAAAATTGACCCTCCCAACCCAATAATTCCTCACTCAGTGCCAGACTGTGATTTGTTGACTGTCCCGCTCCCATTCCCACATACAAGATAGACCTGCAGGTGCTAAAAACACATGTCAGAAATCATTGCACAGAAAACTTCAAGCTGGCACCGAGCTAAATGTACTTTGTCAATGGATACACACACAGACACGTACACACATCCATCGATCCACAATTTTTCTTTCTTTCTTTCTTTCTTTCTTTCTTTCTTTCTTTCTTTCTTTCTTTCTTCTTCTTTCTTTCTTTCTTTTTTTCTTTCAATCCACAATTTTCTACAATGCCTCTCCATTTGCAAAAACTGTCTCTTCTCTAACATTGGTGCTGTCTCTCTTCCTCCTCCTCTCCATTTCACTGGCCTCGCCTGTCTTCAGAGGCACCTGAAGGCACATAAGGCAGGGAAGTGAAACCGACTGTAATTCTTCAGTTCACTTCTCTGCAGCCTCCAGTGAGCCAGTCTCCATACGGTGGCCCAGCTGAGCTCTGAGGAAGTTCAGAGTCCCTGTGCAGGTGCAATTTACCCACCCGCTCACAGGCGCACCGGGAGCCCAGGACCCGACATATGCATGTGAGGGGCTTGGGGATGGCAGAAAACGAAGCCTCAAAGCTTGAGTTTAGGAGATTAATAAGAAGAGGGAATGCTCCTCTATCAATGGAAGAAATGGAAGGCTTTTACATCTAAGAAGGCCATCGTTTTCCCTTTGAGGAATTATATATAAATTACTGTGAACACTCAGAAAGTCTAATTTTCCCACTTCCTTCTGATGCCCTTGTGCTCACTTTTGGGTTCCTTCAACTTCATTACTCTGGTCTTAAAAGTCTCTGACTAATTCGGGGCTCTAGTGAAATCACTGATATATTCGAGAGGTTTCTTGACGCGCAAAAATGTATTCAGTTAAATTTTGTCTATTGTATCTTTTAAAATTAATAAGTTGATTTTAAACAGCATTTTCTGTTTACATGGTTTTTTCATGGTTTCAGCATATCATTACCAAAATCCTGGCAAGTAGAACTATAATTACTAACCCATTTTACTGACGTGGGGCTCAGCTAAAGTGCAGCTAGGACATCTATTTAGATTGATGATTTCAAAGGCAGCGTTTCCACCATATTATTGCTGATTTTATCAGTTCAATTTTTTTTTTTTAAAATGCCGATTTTTCCACCATGGAATTCAGCCAAGTAGTGGATAGTTCTTAGCAGAGCCTACAACTTCCTGTATGATTTGGACAACCCTTCTTGCATAAGCGCCTAGCCACACACACTTTCTGTCAGTTCCTGGAAGGTACCAAACTTTTCTCTGCCTGGTGCTTATGTGCACTCTCTTCTCCCAGCTTGTGTTTTCCCTGGGTGCACACCTTGCCCTCCTCCAGACCCATTACTCTGGATATCTCATCTCTTAAGGCTCATCTTAAACCTCCTGGTCTCTCCAGTGAGGTTGCGGGCCTCTGTTATATGTTATCCCATGTCTACATATGTAGATATGTTACCCCTACATATGCAGATATGTTATCCCTACATATATCTATCCCTATCCTATAATATATATGTTATCCCTAATCTACAGCACGTATTACCGGTCTGATTAATTTGGGTAATTCTTTCTTTTTTTTCCCCTTACACTGGTAACTGCACAAAGTCAGCACTGTTAACTGCACAAAGTCTGTCTTGTTTAACTCTGAATCTCAGAATCTAGCTCAGAGCTTGGTGGATGATGTGTTTACATTCAATGCAAACTTGGGGGCTAGTTTTCACAGCAGAACTTCTTGTTAGCGGTAAATTGCAACACATCATCCCAAGTTCCCACTGTGGGGGTGGTGTGGTCATAGGCATGGGTTTAGAAAAACTATCCAGGGCTATGAAGGTCCTCCTGTATCTCAGGTCTGCTGCCAGTTCCAATTACACTGAAAATTAAGATGATTTTGCAAGGAATGCCCCTATAGTTTCATATCCTCCTATTGGAATAACAGACTGTCCCCTTTGAACTCTGACACTTCTGAAATTACCACATTATCTAAAAGAAGGAAACAGAGTTTTTAGTGAAACATCTTGATTAACTCAGATTGCAGATATATAATTACTGAACTGAATTGAATTATGGGAGTGAAGATAACCATGATTGACCTTTCTCTGTTCCTTGGGGAAACATTTTTTTTTTGTGTGTGTGTCTTTTAAGAACTGACTTTTCTCTTTTCAATGTAAGACCATCAATGATCTTGTAAACTATATTAGTTGGGTATGTAGTGACTTAAATGCTCCTAAATTTGTACTTCGTTGTCCAACAAATATTTAACAACTACTCTCCAGGCTCTAGAATTTCCTTGCCCATCTTCTTGTACTGCTAAGTCCTCTTTTTCTTTCTTTTTCAGATGGTTTATCTTTTAATAATTTCTTCGATTTCCCATATTTCCTTGTATTTCCCTTACTGCTTCTTTTTCTTCTTTTTTCACTTCCCTATGATTTATTTTCTCTCTTTGCATCATAAACATTCATTATTTTCATTTCCCCAGGATTGTAGGCTTTCTCTAGTACCTTTCTGCTTTAATTCTTTTTTTTTTATTCTCCCGCCCCCCCCCCCCCCCCCGCCCCCCGGCCCCAGGCCTGGAGCTGCCCGCCTGCGGGCCCCAGGCCTTTCTGCTTTAATTCTAATGTTGCAAACAGTTCTAACCCTATTTTCATTAATATTATTTGTGACTAGATAGGCCGTTTTAATATTCACAGTGAAACAGACATATTCACTGTTTCATCTATGTTATAACTGAGAGTCCTTCCTCTGGTTAACTCATTCTCCTGCCAATATAATAATAGTGTTGTGTTGTTGTTGTTTTTAAAGAAATCATCATGCATCATGAATTATCTTGGAAGTTAATGGAAAGGACATAACAATGAATATATTTTCTAAGTGAATGACAGAAGGTATAAACATTTATGGTATAAAAATTGTTAAAATGATTTTCTTGAAACAAGATATAAACCCAATAAATTTCCAATTAGAGTAATCTTATTTTGTGTTATTAGAGTATACAGACCTTTTTATAATTCTGGCTTCCACCTGTTGTATTTATCACCTGTAAGTATCACCAACATGAATAACTTTCTATTGTCCTCACGGAAACAAAGCTGATACCCCTCTAATACTCTAGTGCACAGAAATCTAGGGAAAAAAAATCTCTTGGTTCAATTCAAGCTCCTAGGCTTTGTTTTGTGTTTTGTTTTATTTTCACAATTATTTTTCATAGTTAAATTGAATGTTCTCATTTTTATTGATTTATTTAAAATATATTGGCTCATTGTATTTTTAGTAAGTTAATTTCTGAGTGAAAAATCTTAGCAACCCTATTACATGGCCCCCTAATCTCAGAACTAATAATTAAATATGGTAGACCAATGGAAAAGAATTTTGGTTTTCCAAAGTATTTATCTCACTCCTTTTCATTGTTTGGGTCATTTGAAGAAGCATGAGAAGTTGTAACTTTTAATCTCTTCAGTGATGTAGTAAAACAAAGATATGGAAGGTATATTAGAGTTCTTTTTCTGTATAAGCCATATATATATATATACATAATGTACACTCACAACAAGGGAGTATTCTTCAGATGATGATGACTGACTCCCAATTCAATCCTATACAGATAATTAGACAAATTATTCATCTTCTCTGAGTCTCAATTTTCTAATATTTAAAAAGATGAGAAGAATGTTACAAGGAGTAGAAAATGTAAGCAAGTAATATGGCAAACTCATGGTAGGTACTCAACAGTGAAAGTTACTATTGCACCTGGTAGACAAAATTGTGTGTGTGTTGATCATCTTTCAAATAACTTCCATTTTTATTTCAACATTGGCTTTGTCAATTCGCACTTAACTGACTAACCTAAGTGTCCACCTCAATTATACTTAAGACCAGTATCAATTCAAATTGAACTCACATTTGTAGATCAAGGTCAGGCACTTGATCTACTGAGGGAGATAGACACATAAACCAAGCCTACAACAGTAGGAGTGTCCTCCAGAGGTTACTCATTTTGGAGAAGGCAGGGGGAAATTATAGATGTACTCAATCTAGCTAATTCCCTTGGAAGTCAGGAGTCCTGACAACACATACCCTTTGATCAAAGCAGCTGGAGTTATAGAATGGTATTTAGAAAAATAATTGTTCATATGTTCACTTATGTGCTTTGATTAGTCTGCTGGATATGTGCATGTCAATCTTAGCAATGTGTTAAATGTACCTGACTAATGTCCTGCTGGAAATCATTAAAATATCACATAAATGATATTTAAACCTCTTCTGAATAATGACCAATTTCTGTTAGTTGGTTCTCTATATAGTATGCTTGAAAAAATTGAGCAACTCATTCATTTTTTAAATTAATTAGTCTTTACTTTCCGAGATTGCTACTTAAATTCTTAAGCCTTATTATGGAAAGTTGAAATTCTAATTTGGCATCAGTAGAATTATTGAGACTTGTATTCTTTCCAAGCAGAGGGAGAATGATCAATGAGATTCTTTCCACTAGAATGCGGACAAAATTTTGCGTCCATTTTGTTGATTAATATATCCCAAGTGCCTAGGACAGGGGTTAGCAAACTATGACTCACAGAACAAATCCAGCCTGCCTCCTGTTTTTATATATGCCCCGACCAATGGATTTTACAGTTTTAAATGGTGGGGAAAAAACAAAAAGAAGAAGAATATTTCATAACATGTGAATATTATACAAAATTTCAGTGCCCAATAAGTGATGTTCTATTATAACACAGCCATGCCCATTCATTTACATATTGTGTGGGGCTGTTTTTGTGCTACAAGGGAAGAATGGAGTAGTTTTAACAAAGATTGTGTGGCTCCCAAAGCCAAAAATAATTGGTATTTGGTCTTTTACAGAAAAAAAAAAAAATTCTAACCCCAGGCTTAGAACAATACTTTTCCTTAACTTCTTTTCAGGTCAGATACATTATTATTTAACCCTTACAAGTTTTCCAAAAGGAAAGTCTTAAGTCTATATATAACTCTAGGGCCAATCACTGCCTCATATCCTAGAATGGAAAGGTTCCTTGCATGAAAAAGAACACTGTGGATGAGAACACAGACTCAAAAGCCACACTGCCAGGTCCAGACTTTGGTTCTACCACTTACCAGCTGTGCAACAATGGGCAAAATACTTAACTTCTCTGTGTATCAGTTTTTCCATCTATAGAATGAGGCTAATGGTGGTACTCATACCTTAGTGCTGTTTTGAGCATTAAATAAGTTAATGTTTGTAAAATGCTTAGAACATCTTCTGATATTAAGTAGTTGTAAATAAAGTGATATATTTTTTTACTGTATTTTACTGTATTTTTAAGTTAAGAAGATAGAGAATCTTGGAAATTGGCTAATGAGTAAACCGCACCATTTTCATAAATATGGAAAAAAAATACAAGATATGAATTAAAAATGTGAACATGTCCACTTTTGTCAGTAAATCCTCTGAGTCAATACAACACATTAATATCTACTCTAATTGCTTTTTGATTGTAGGATATAACTATTTGGTTCCCATACCTGTGATATAATTTTGTAATCAATGGTCCTGTTTCACATAATAAACAAATTGTATTCTGAATGGTTGAGTAACTTCTGATACAAAAATCTAACTACCTAACAACTTCTAATCTGAGGGTATCAAATTGATATAAAGGGAAGTAACAATTTAGAGAATACATGGATACGAGATTGGTTTGCTTTGCTAAGGTTGTTATTCAGGCTTTAGAAAGAGAACTGATAGAAAATATAGTCCTACATTTAAGGAAATAGTTTTTAAGCACCAAAGCCAGGAAACAAAACTATGTTAGGAAATCTAATGGCTTTTTAATCATTACAAGTCATTTTAGCCAATAGATAATTGTGCTCCTTCAAGTTTAAGTAGATTTTTAAATTAATTTCTATGAAATCTTTAAATAGACTTTTTTAGAGAGTGAACTCTTTATAAGGTGGCCCTCTGTCTTCTGTGAAATAGAATCTCTGGAAAACTACACTTCAGTATAGGACTGTACTTGGGACTGTGGTAGCTGGTGGTTAAATGTTTTAAAAAACATGATTATTTTCTTTACAGGTGTTTTCCTGTGGAAGGGTCAATGGACTTTTTATGTGCAATAGTACTGTAGATTGGGGAGCATATTGGTGAAGTGCAACACTGAAGCTTTCTTATTTTATAATCTTAATTCTTTCAACTTTCAGTTAGCATTTATTTAACTGTTGCATTGTGTGAGATGCAATGAAAATGTAAAAAAGAAGTTCCTGAATCCAGTCCAAATTGACTTATTTGAATGACTACTAAATTATGCTCTAAAATTTAAAAAATACAAATGAAAAAAAAAAACTTGGGGGGTTACTTAAGCTAAACTTAGACTGTATGTTGTCTGATATTTACCTTCTAATGTACTATAAACATTGCATGTTATGTCACTTATTAAATTAAATTTCATACTTTGGAAGCCTTTATAAAGGTCTTTTCTAGAAACTTTTTCCAGAACTTATTTCTTGTTTATATTTCTTGCAATAAAACAAAGAGAATAAGAAATAAGACTTTGAATGTCTTAATTTTTGTCTTCTCAAGTCCTTTTCTCTTAAATTAGTTATGCATATATTTGAATATAAGATAATAAATCCTTTATTTTTAATTTATTATTCTTTTTAAAATTTATTATTCTATGCTTAATTTGCTAAAATAAAACATGAATCTGAACATAAATGGCATACTCAGAAAGACTAAGCCACTAGAGCAAAAATTAAATATTAATTTGGGTATTTAGAAAGTCTTCAGGCTTGGGTTGCTTTATTTTTCTAGATGTAATAAAAATTCAAAATTACTTAATAGTCTTTAAAAATATTTAAAATATTGTTATTATATTAATGGCCTTACTTTCTATAGATAACGTGATTCTTAAGCAAGTAGATTCTTTTTGAAGTGATTCTAGTTCCTCATATTTTGTATTTTTTCCAACAGATTAGTCAATTTTAATTTTTCAACTCCTTGTCTAAATTTGAGGAATTCTTTCATAGACTTTAAAAACTATAGGTGGATAAAAAGTAATAAATATAATGCATCCCCACTCAATTGTCTTCAATAAAAGTGATGCATTTGCAAAAGCAATTGTTTAACACATTTATCCTTCTGTTAAACTACATGTAAATCTGAGAGAACATTTTTATATTATGCTGATGCTATAATAAATGGGCCAGTATAATACTATTGGTTACAACTTACAGCATTTGTCTACATTAAAGTTAAGATCTTGATGGTTTGTCTTACATCTTTTTTGCAAATTAAAATTAGAATAATGTAATTAGTCCCCCCAAATTAAAATGCTACCATTATCAGTAATGGAACCAAATCTGAATTATAGTACTTTGAGACCAACAACAGGTTCACATGAACTGTTTTCTTCTCTGTATCTTCTGCTTTTAAAGGAAAATACAGTTTTCTTCCTGCCGCAGAAGTATCAGATTCTTGCAGCATCCATGACACTTGTAAGCATTTAGTGGTCAGACGCCACTACATATCCTTCAAATGATATGGCCCAGTGAAGCTGGAAGGTGTCGTCACGGAGCCAGGCAGCCTGGTATCTCAGCCATCCACCAGGACAGAACCAGCAGGCCCCAGCTGGTATGCTGAATCCAGACTAAGGTGGAAAATGGACTTTGCATTTTGAGAGTCAACTGTCCTAACACTGAGCCCTAGAACATACTTATTAGATAAAAGTGCATTGAGGGCTTCAGAAATTCTTTACAAGGTCCAATTTGTAGTGTTCAACATCCCGAAATCACTCTTAAAACAAGTTAAGCCTTAATCTCATTATCCCTCTGGGTTTCTGAGTTTATACTAGATTTTACATGTTTTTCAGAATATGAATAAATGGATGTTCAAGACTATAGCTGTGTTGTTTGAATTCTTGAATCTGTATAATATATACTAAATGAAGTATACTTTGTAGGTCATTTAAAAGTGATACAAGATAGGATAACAGAATATTAATCACCAGTGCCCATTAGTGGGCTGACATTTGCCCATCACACTAAGTTTTAATCTTTAGACAAATGAAAAGCTCTGACAAAATAAAAGTACATTCCATGTTCTTATTCATAGCTGGACTTCTGGGCTCACTATTCAAGCACACAAGGGTTTGGATTCTTTTTTTTTTTTTTTTTTTTTAAGGGTTTGGATTCTTGCTTGTGCTATTGTCCTAATATCCTCTTTTGACACAATTCATTAATTCATCTCTCACAAATATTAGAAAAGCAACTTAGAAGGTGGCTAAGTCCCAGATTTCCCATACCTCAGTGGGCCTCACCTGAATACCAGTGCTGTAGAGAATATTTTCCTGTTCTTAAAACATCTCCAGTTGGGTCTAGTAGAAACATCACGACTAAATATTTAATTCCATAAAGCTGCACAGAATGCATCCCCCCGCCCACCTTTAGATATCCTTCTGAATGGGAAAATACCATGATGGATTCTTAAACCATGTAACACTTTGGTGGATTAGGCTGGGGTGGGCAGCCTGGCATCTGAAATCATGATAGTTTTATCATGAGAAACTGAGAAGACACTGCTTCTCTTTTTTGAAAAAAAAAAAAGAAAAAAGAAAAAAGAAACGCTCTGCTAGGACTCATTAAAAGGGGTCTTAACATTGGAACCAATAAAACATGAGTGTCAATTCCTACGGCTAAAAACAAATCTCAGCAACATTTTCAAAAGGCATCATTTCTCTCTCCCCTTTGACATGAAACCTTATTTGCAGCACACAGAGACACATTCCAAAGAGCAACAACAAGTCCCCAACTTCTTTGTGACTTCAGAGCAGGCACAAGGACCTAACTGGAGCCAGATGACTTCCCTCCTCCCAATTTTCAGCCCTGCTCTCCGTGCTCCTGGTACAGATGGAAGCTACTAGGCGTGATTCCCTCTGACACCCTGAAACCTCCTGCTTTGCTCTCCTTTAAAAGTGCAAAAGAAAGGCTTCCCACAAAAGATAGAAAAGTTTGCCTGGGTATGTGATGCCAGAATTTCCAATAGTGACCCTAAGAGACAAAAACCTTTGGGAGCTCTAACTTCCAGAGGGAGCAGACCCCAGTCACTAAAACGACGACGACGACAACAACAACAACAACAACAAACCCTCGAGTGTCTGACGGAAAGAATGAAAGCTCTCTTCATGGAGCATCGCCAGGGCGCTCCTGCTCGCCCAAGGCAGGAAAGAGGTGGAGCGGGGTGGGGACTTGTCACTGCAGAATCCTTTTCCTTAAGCGAGTTCATTTTGAGATTTGGAGGGAGGACTGGTTGGAGAGGGTTCCAGAGCTGCGCTTCGAACTGCCCTGGCCTTTGGCCCCACCTGCCTGTCAATTTCAGCCCACAAGTCCCACATTTCTTGCCCTGGGGACGGTGAGAACGTGGGCTCTCTAGCGCTCGGGGATGCAGTTAGGCCACTTCCCCGATGACCTTTCAGGGACTCCGCAATCAACTTTCCCCACACAGTCTGAATTGTTTGTTTGCGTGTGTTTTCAGCCTGCCAGAGCCTCCCGCGCAGCCCACCCCTCTCCCCCCTCCTCTCTGCCCCCTCCCCTCCCTCCGGCCTTTCCAGCTTCCACCCCCCCCCCACCCCCGCCCTCCTCTTTGTTGTCTCCTACCTGCTGGCCAGGCTCTGCCTGCAGTGCTGCCTGAAGGGCATCAGGTGGTAGTTCATGGCGTCCAGCAGCAGCTTCTGGCAGACCGGGTCGGTGCGCATGAAATCCACTGACTGGACCCGCTCCACCAGCTCCGGGGCCGGGATGAGCGCGAAACGGAGGCGCTTCATGAGGTCGGGCGCGTACTGCATGCGGGTCTCGCGGTCGTGCTCCAGCCACAGCACGGACATCTGGAAGAGCGCCAGCTCCGACTCCACGGGGGGCGGCAGCGAGTCCAGCAGGGCGCGCATCTCCTCGAAGTTGAGCAGCAGCACATCCTCCACCAGGTACTTGTTGGCCAGCTTCTTGGTCTCCTCCAGGCCGTGCAGCGCGGCGATCTTGCACACCTGCTTGTAGTTCTGTACCGAGATCTGGTCGTTGAGGAACTGCACGCAGAGCTTGGTGACCTGGGGGATGTGCAAGATCTTGCTGACCGACAGCACCTCCTCCACCGTGTCCAGGGAGAGGGTCACGTTGGCCGTGTAGAGGTACTCGAGCACCAGGCGCAGCCCGATGGACGAGCAGCCCTGCAGCACCAGGTTGTTGATGGCCCGCGGACTGGTCAGCAGCTTGTCGTCGGGGGAGGAGGAAGGAGTCCCGGGCTCCTCCTGCGGCGGTGGCTGCTGCTGCTGTGGCGGCTGCTGCTGCGGCGGCTGCTGCTGCTGGTCCTTGGGGGCCCCCAGGCCGTCCTGGCCGCCGACCCCTCCCCCGAGAGGGGGGTGGCTGGAGAAGAGCGATCGGAAGTACTGCGAGCAGGAGGCCAGCACGGCCTTGTGGCAGTGGAACTGCTGGCCCTGGGCCGTCAGGGTCACGTCGCAAAACAGCTGCTTCCTCCACAGCAGGTTGAGGCCGTGCAGCAGGTTGTCGCTGTGGCTGGGGTCGAAGGTGGAGGTCCTGTCCCCGGATCTGGACATGGCGAGCTGACTCGGCGCACCTGGCTTTAAACCCTCCTCCAACCTGGCAGACAGGGGTGGGGGATGGGAGGGAGGGGAGCGGGGTAGTGGAGGTGGTGGGGTGTGGTCGGGGTGGGGAAGGGTGTGGAGCGGAGGGGAGGGCGAAGAACAACAGTCAGTGCCCCGCTCGGCTCCTGCCCGGCGCGCCCCAGGACCCCGACCCCAGGAGTACGGTCTGCAGGCGCTGAGTCCGTGAGCGCCACCACAAGGGCCCTGCCTGGGGTCGGGGCGCCGGCTCGGCTCCCTGCTACTCCTCTCGCCACCGCCCACACACTTCGTCCCTCACTTTCCTAAAACCACCCCGGCTCGGCTCTTGGCAGCGACAGTGGTGGCAGCAGCGACGGCAAAGTGGCGGCGGAGGCCGAGACACCTCGTGGGCTTGTGTCCATGCCGGGCCCGAGGAAGGGAAAGGCCGGGGAGTGGGGAGCCGGGGGCCCGGGAGAGCGCAGAGGCGGCCGTCGGCGGAGGGTCCAGGTCAACTTGTGCCTGCAGCTTTGCTTTTCGCAGTTGGTCCAGTTTGGAGGGGGGTGGGGTGGGGTGGGGTGGGGTGGGCAGGGGACCCGACAAGCGTGCGGGTGGGCGATTCTCAGCCCTCCGAAAGCCGGGAACCCCTTCGATTATCCGCGCTGCCCCGAGAAACTCCTAGGCTCATGGTCCGAGGGCGCAGATAAAGCCCTTTCTTCTCCCGGGAAAGTGCAGCGGAGCGCGGTGAGGACCAGCTCCGAGGACTCGGCAGAGGCGGGAGCTGTCCTTATCAATTCTAGCTCGTTTCTCTCACCCCGGCCCTGCCTGCTTCCCTGCTTCGCAAACTGTTGGCTTCCCCGTCACCGCTCAGTTTGGCTCATTTTCCAGAGACGCCTTGAAACCTGGCAGGAGAAGCCTTCCTGCCCCCCCACCCCCACCCCCACCCCGCCCCCACCCCCACCCGGGGCCCCCTCTCTCCCGTCCCCCGCCCCCCCCCCGCATTTCAAAGCGCGGGAGTTCAGACGTGTATCTCCCCTTCCCTCCCGGGGCGACCCCGGGGAGGACGGGGACGGAGGAAGTGGGGGGTACTGGGGTGGATTTAGAGCAGGAACCGGGAGGCCCCGGAGGGATTCACGTGAAAGGTTGTGTCTCCCAGGCACCGGGAACAGTGGCTTTAACTCCAGTAACTGTAAGAAGTTCAAGTTAACTGGCAGGTGTTGGGGGAGGGGTGGGGGCCGTCCAATGGGGGGGGTGGGTTCCGTGCGGGGTCTCCGCATCCCACCCAGCGTCGCCGCGCGAAGCCTCAGCTGCCCTCCGAGCCCCTCGGTACAACCCCCAGCGGCCCCCCACTCGGGCACCCCCACTCTCCTGGCCCTGGAACTACTTCTGTTAAAAAAAAAAAAAAAAAAAAAAAAAGTCTGAACCGCCCGCATCTAGGCGGAGGACGGCAGGTTGGGGGAGGCGAGGCGAAATCGATACGCCAGGTCCTTAACCTGTAATTGCACCTTCCAGGGCCGAGCGGAAAGGGACCCTCTGCCCACATCCCGCCCGCGCGCCCGCCCGCCCGGAGGGCCGCCGCCGCCGCCCGGCTCCGAGGGATCCCGCCGGACCTGCCCCTTCCACTGCGGCTCACTCTGCCCTGCCTGGCGCCGGTCCTGGATCGCCGGCTTCCTATTTATACCGTACTGGGCTCCTCTCGACTCACTTTACCATCCCGTTTCAGGTGGACCCTAACCTCCCTCGAGCTCCCTCCCCCGGCAGGACCCCCTCCCCCAGCGGCCCCCAAAGCTCTGCCTTTCCTGAAACATCTCCCAGAGTCTCTCCCTTTAAGTGGACCCGGTCATACCTCTCTCTCTTGCTCTCCCCGCTTCGTTGTCTCGCTCCCCCCCCCCCCCATCTTTTCCTGTTCCCCTTCCTTCTTGTTCTCCTCCTTTGCCTTTCCCCCTCATCTGCTTATTTCTTGCAATAGGAGTTTTATTCTTTATGAGCGTTTGCCACACAACTGCCCCCCCCCCCGGAAAGACTCCCTCCCTGTCCCTTCCCCCGCCAACAACCCAAAAGACAGAACAAAATACACACAAGGCAGACACAAGGCCAGAAACTTACCTGCTTTCAACCAGCTGCAAAGTCAAGGCTCACTTAAGCTCCCCCCCAAAAATCAATTGTCCTTCCTTTTTAAAGGTTTGCTCTCTCCTTGGGAGGGGGAAAACACCTTCTGGTTCCCAACTCCAGGCAGTCACTCTTTACAATTTATTTTGTCGTACATCATTTGATCACCATGAATTAGCAACAGCAAGAAAATGTAGGAGAGGGAGAAAAGAGAGAAAGAGAGAGGGAGAGAGAGGGAGAGAGAGGGAGAGAGAGAGAGGGAGCAGAGCTTTCTGCAAGAGAAGAAGAAGAAAAAATGTACGTGTGACAAATTATGCTACCAAGAAACAACACATCATTATCCTTGGGCCTGGGGCTCAGTGAGTCGTAACGAGAGTAATAGGAAATCCACGGTTGGGGAGAGAAACGGTCGTGCTTGGCCAGTAGAGAGAGACCATACAGGGGGATGGATGCTGGAGAGACTCGCAAAATTATGGCTCAAGGCTATTGTAAAAATTGTCGAGCGTAAATGACTGCGATTTCAAACATCTTTGGAAGAAAGAAGGGGAAAAAGCGAGCCCCCCCTCCCTCCCTCTCCCTCTCTCTCCCTCTCTCTTCTCTCTCTCTATAAAGAACCGTCAAGTTTTAGTGCGCATTGCTAATTAGTCAATTTCTCTCTGCCTTCACAGGCTGGCGACTTCGCTGCTGAGCTGAAACTGCTAATTTCTGTGACCAGCTTTTTTCTTAGCTGTGATCTGGATGAATGAGTAGCTGTCTCACAGAGATGACAAAAATAAACTCTAATCCCCCCCAAAATTTCCACTACATCTTTCTCATGCATAGATTTATGATCTTCAAGCGCTCTGTGCAATATGCAAACTTTTTTTTGTGTCTGTATATATGCTGTTGTTTCCAGATTTCACTACACTGGTATGCTGCTTGCCCCCCCCCCCCCCCACCATGAAATGCAGAAAACGTCTGATCTCAAAGTATGCCAAGATGCCACTTTCTAGTGTCTCGGTATCTGGGGTTTGAGTCTAATTTGGAAGACACTAGTCCTTGCCTAAAAGGTGAGTGGCTGAGTGTACAAACTGGGGGTGGGGGAATTAGAGCTGGTAGATGGAAAAGAAGACAGCCCTTCGCTTTTTATTTGTTTCCCTGCACTATACAAGCTTTATGATCTTGTTGGAAAACATATTTTCTCTATCATTTTGCCTGGTTAAACAACCATCTCTGAACTTCTGTGTCAGCTCCTCAACAGATAAGAGTTCAGAAGTCATATTTTGTTTTTAATTGAAAGATTATCATATTGTCAGATTTGTCTTTCAATTAAGAGTCTTTGAATTGCAGGAGCTAGAATCAAGTGCTGGGAAACCCAGCTGCAATTTCACAGATGTAACCTTTAAACTTTAGACCTCATCTGATACATAAGGATGACCACATAAAGCTCACATTTTGGCCCGGCTTCACATGCAAAATGAACCCCAAAATGATTCTGGAATTTTCACTGTACCAGAGATTCATGTGCATTTTGGTAGAGGACATGTTCTCTAGACTTATCTCATGATATATTGTGCCCTTACATTTATAGCCCTGCATTTTGGTTGTCAATGGGGGTTGGAGGTGTCCCAGAAAGGAAGAAAGAAAAAAAAAAAAAAGCAAAAAAAAAAAAAAAAAAAAAAAGCATGCCCTTGAATAGAACGGGCATGAAAGAAAGCTGGACATGAGTTAAACTGAGTTTTCTTTGCTATCAAATATATGAATATGATTCATTCTAATTTATATATGCTCTGATTAGTAAACTTATTAAAATACACATCAGGGCACCACTGAAAAAGGCTGTCTTCCCACTTTCCCTTTTGATTTGTGAGATATGGAAAGACACCTGCTTAAGAGAGGGGGGAAAACTGAAAATTCTTTGGTTTAGAAATAGGGAATTCCCCATTTAGAATAATAAACATTAACATGCATGTGGGATATTTGCTCTTAAATAAATGAAGAAGGATCAAACTGAAGCATTTACTCCTCACAACGGTCCTTCTCTATCAAGGTCCTAGGTTATCTGAGAGTAAGATACTTTATTCAGATCTTATTGAGATGCTGTATTTCAGCTTTCATATTTATAATAAAAAGCTCAAATATATGGTAAAATAATAGAAAAGGATTTTTTTTTTGTTTTTGTTTAGAGCAAGGAAAAGAAAGAGAACAGATTCTTCAAATCTTCTGGCCCTACTATTTGTTTTGAATGTTCCCTTTTTTGAATTTCCCTTAGTTAGGTCTTGAACAGGAAGATTGTGTAATTGTGATACAGTGTCTTTTGGGGGGTTCTGTGCATTAGCAATTAAAGCTATCATGTCTGTGCAGGATCACCAAATTCTCATACATTGAAAGTATAATTTGTATAGTCTGCTTTTGATGTTCAGCTCTTATGAGCTTCCAATGAAGTATTTGGAAATAAATCCAAACATGAGTAAGAGTATCGATCACTTAAACTATTGCCATCTTTCCATGTTCTCATAAAGGAAGTAAGACATGTTTTGAGATCTCAAAATATCTTGATTTTGAATTTCTATTTCTTTTTTCTTTACTAATAGGATGTATTGATTGCTAATTATGATGACATGGATCTTTGTTTCTCCCAAACAATATGAAAGACACATTTCAAAAATTTTAACTATCTATAATTTTGATGCTTATTTAACAAGTAGAGTGGAAGGGGAAGAGAAGGGCTGTGGTCTTGCAATTCTAAAACAGCTGTTGAAATGAAGTGGCTAGGCTGCTTTCTTCTGGGTTTTAAAGTACACTATTTGAGAATGTTTAAGATTTCAGAGAAAAAATTACAATTATGGTTGTTTCATAAGCAATTAAAAATAATATTGATGATAAAACATCCCTTCATAATCTATGTGTGCACTGGCATATATATCATGTAAGTCTCACACCTCCAATATCTTGCACTGGCTTTGACTGAAATTATTGCAGAACTCACAAATGATATGACACTATTTACAATAAATCCCGTTATGAAAGATTCAATTTGCAGCAATCAGATGCTAGCTACTAAGCGATTGTAAGTATTTGAATTTTATCCTACTTCACTGTTCAACGTACAGAAATTGCATCTGTGTGTTTGATCTGTCCTGCTGAGCACTATCAGCAGCTTGCATCTCTGCCACTATTGTTTTTAAAATGGCAGGAAGGACGTGACTAGTCAAGAGCACTCAGCAGGATGGATTTCACATGGCATAGGAGCCCGAATTGTCTTATAAAAAAACTAAATATGATCATGTAGTCATCTAATTCAAGCAGTCTTCATACTTCGACAGAATTATCAAAATTATTCATCAGTGAATCTGCATTTAAACTATGTACAGTGGAGAGATTCTGGAACTGCCACTACCGAGCAATCTACTGGAGCTGCCACTAACTCTGAGCAGTCTGGTCAGCCTTCCGGGTGGCAGGGACCCAGGCGAATCAGTGGCTCTGGTTGCTTAGGACCATCTCGCTGGACTGGATGAACTTAAGATTATCTTGAGAACAGTTCCAGAAGTGTTTTGCTGCTTCACATGAAGGGGCAGCCACATTGAAACTTCATTTTCCTCATTCTCCACTTTTCTGCTTCAGATTTATGAGTTACCACCAAATTGTATAAACATCAAAGATTGGCTTTGCCTGTATTTCTTTTGGTTACTAAATACTACTTCCTGTGGCCTGACCTTTATGATTGCCACCATTGTAAGATGGATAAAGGGAGAAATTATTCCATTTTACAGTAAAATTGAGCAAAAAAAGGACCTCCTAGGTCCCCAAAGCCAGGGAGTGGCAAAACCCAGACAAAAATCATAGGCCTCTATTTTAGATCTTGGGTAGACATGGCCAGAAATATCACAAAACCACTAGCATCATGAAGCTTATGGAAGAGCAAAAAATCGGAAATAACAGTAAAAGATAAGAAATGGTACAACTGGCTAGTATTTAGTCAAAGCCAATGGTTTACTATTGCTCTGGGGCCAAGTCCAACTCCTTGGCCAGTATTCCAGGTTCCTAGGTTCCTGTGGTAGCTCTTCTGGTAAGTCTGTTTTTAGCTGCTTTTTGAATACCTCCCACTTTCATACCACATGTTTAGGTTGTATCCTTATGAGAGGCCTGGGTTCTCTACATAGAGAAATCCCACCTATTTCTCAGATCAAACTCAGATTTCTTTCCACTTTGAAACTCTTCCTGGCAACTTTGAACAGAGTAGTCATAGCTAATTTTTACGGAACTCCTTGCTTATTTGGTGGACACTAGCCTGAATCCTTTAGATGTTTTATTTTCTTAATTCTTTTGCCAATCCCATGAGACGGCATGGTAGATTGTGAAAAAGGCACCAACTCTCTATCCTTCCTGGTATAAATATCCCATTATAAAGTGGCTTTGCTCTTCTTCCCATCAAGAATGAAGTCTATTTCCCCACCCCCTGAATGTGAGCTGGCCTTGTCGCTTGTTTGATCAATAGAATGTGCCAGAAGTCACTTTGTGCCAATTCCAAGTCTGAGCCTTAAAAGGCCTTGTATGCTTCAACTTCCCCTGTTTGAATCCTGCCAGCTGCCATTTGAAAAAGTCTAGGTTAGCCTGGTGGCAGATGAGATACTACATGGTCTCAGCTGACCTAGGATGTATGAATGAGCCCAGCTAAGACAGAAGAACCAACATAGCTCAAGTTTACTGACCCACGGAACTCTGGGCAAAATAAATGGCTGCTGTTTTAAGCCATTAATTTTTGGGGTGACTTGTTCCATAGTAAAATTAGCCAATAAAGAAAGATGCCATTATTCTAACCTTATCAATGAGCAAAATGAAGTGCAGAGAAATCAAATAAAATTTTCAGGGCCACACACCTTTTCAAAAGTAGAGCCAAGATCCAAATCAATACAACCTGACTCTAGAGGTTAACCATTATGCTACACTAGCCACAAAAGAAGTGCCTGCCTTCTGTGAACTTCTTACATCTATTCATCAAGCATATGTTAAGTATTTATTATATCCCAGACAATGTGCTAAACATTGACGATAACAATGATGAGTAAAACTGCGTCCTTGCCCTCAAGGGGCTAACATTCTAATGGAGGAGACAGGCAGGTAAATTAGACACAGCATGTGAATAATTACAGTGTGATGATTGCTCTAATAAGGGTATGTGTAATGAACTACTGGAGCAGAAAGAACAAGCTCCTAAGTTCCTTATAGTACTTATTACCTATAATACTTTCTTGATACTTATTGTTTACCACTTTGTATAGCTAATTACTTATATAGATTAATATATTTTATGATCTCAGCTAGATTATAAGCTTCTAGAGGAGAAAAAGCCTGGTATCTGATAAAGTCTCCCGTGGTCCACAGCTCTGTATCTTGCCCATAATAGATATCCAATAAATATACTGATGGACTATGAAAGATGGATTTTCAAATTTTTCAGGGTATCAGCAGAAAGGACAAGGGGGTATTTCAAAATCCGGGACTGTTTTGGGCATTTAACTAAGGAGATATTAATCAATTGCTTGATTTTAAATAATAAAATCTTTTTAACATTGTGAAATAAACATTTATTGTACATAGACAAGAATCTGATAGGACCTTGTGAGTATTTCCCTCAAATCCTTTACCTACGGCAACCATCACTTGGCCAAGTGCTCTAAAAAATCGAAGGGAATAGTTACTTTTATGGAAATATTTATTAAACTGCTAAACCAAGGTAGCACAAAGTTGTGTTTCTAAGCCTGCATTCTGGAAGCAGACCACTTACTTTTGAATCCTAGCTTTGCCACTCCATCTTTGAGACTTTGGATAAATAACATTTCTCTGCCCAGTTTCCTCATCCAAGAATGGGGATAATTATAGTACCTGCCTCCTAGGGTTTTACAATGCTTAAATTTTGTAAATATTTGTAAAAGTGCTTAGAACAGTTTCAGACACATAGTGAGCACCATGTGAATGTTTGTTAAATAAAAAATACACATATGTAACTAAAGAAGAACTTTTTCTTTTTCCTATTCTGCACATTATGCCCAGTATTCAACAAATATGAGTTAGAAGGAATAAAGACATCTGCTTTTCTCAGGTTTGCAATAATTCATAATGCTATTCAAGAGACAACCGGTCATGTTAACAAAAGAATCATTATTTTTGACTTTGTTCTTTAAATGTTGTATGTTTCCATTTATCTTCCTATAGTTTTAAAAACCACCATTCATTTATCTTTGGGAACACTTGGTGTTTTTTTTTTTTTAAAGATTTTATTTATTTATTCATGATACACACACAGAAAGAGAGAGAGAGAGAGAGAGAGAGGCAGAAACACAGGTAGAGAGAGCAGGCTCCATGCAGGGAGCCCGATGTGGGACTCGATCCCAGGTCTCCAGGATCACACCATGGGCCAAAGGCAGGGGCTAAATGGCTGAGCCACCCAGAGATCCCAATACTTGGTGTTTTATGTACGTGTCTTGGGTAATTGAGATTCTAAAAATGCAAGGACTTTTATTATTAATATTAGTTTAACATTTATTATTAATATTAGTTTAGGTTGCTGAATATATACCTGACTCTGAAAAGTGGCTTTTTGGCAATAGACCTTCATGCCAATGACTGAGATGAGAGAGAAGGTTGCTGGGCTTCAGCTTTTTCTCTAACGTTATCTGTGACCTTGGACAAATCACTTTTATTCTCCATATTTGCAGAGAGAAAACATTTCCTTCATTTAACCAGTCTGGGGTTGCATTTTTTTTTTTAATTTTTTTTTATTTGTTTATGATAGTCAGAGAGAGAGAGAGAGAGGCAGAGACACAGGCAGAGGGAGAAGCAGGCTCCATGCACTGGGAGCCCGACGTGGGATTCGATCCCGGGTCTCCAGGATCGCGCCCTGGGCCAAAGGCAGGCGCGAAACCACTGCACCACCCAGGGATCCCCCTGGGGTTGCATTAATACTAGAGTGAATGTTCCCCAAAAAACAGTTGGGAACTTTCCTCATGACCTGTGGAATAAGATGAGGGCTTAAGCAATATAAGAAGAAAAAAATTTCCCACAGAAAACTGTCCAGAGGCTTGAGTCCAGAGCATTTACTCAGTCATCTTTGTGCAAACAATCAGATACGAACAAATAAAAAATTGGAAGTTTGCTGACTGTTTTAAGAGAAATTATGTGCACTAACAAAAAAATTATTTTATTAGCATCAAAGTTTTTGAAGAGTTGGGGTTTATGGGAAAGTATTTGTTTTACTGTAAAAATGCCATAATCTGAATATTGAGTAAAGGAAGGCATGACAATCTTTCCCTATGAGCAAGACAATGCATCTTTATCACAAAGAGTTGTTACCTAAATCTGCAAATTATCCTAATCACCTTCCCCACCCTTAAATTTTTCTTTTTTTAAAAAATATTTACTTATTTTTGAGAGAGAGAGAGAGAGAGAGCAAGCAAGCAGGGGGAGGGGCAGAGGGAGAAAGAGAAAATCTTAAGCAGACTCCCCACTGAGCAAGGAGCCCACAGGGCTGAATCCCAGCTCCTGAGATCATGACCTGAGTCGAAATGAAGGGTCAGATGCTTAACAGACTAAGTCACCCCCAGACACCCCTCATTTTTTTTTATTTGTGGCAATTTTGTTCTTTTTCTTACTAATGCTTAAAAAGGAAGATATGTATTGCTGGGTTGGAATATTCGCCAGCCCATTGACATTTTTCATAATCAAGAGAGAATGATGTAAGTTTTCTAGTCAAATACCTAATTGCTTAATTACTAAATATTATTGTATCATTACAAGGAAATACTACCTTGACTAAGGTCCAGTTTCTATTACAGATGAGCTGTTTATACCTTAAATATCTATTTATTTCTGCTCTCAGCTTCTTAGATATCAGTGCAAATTTCTCCAATTGTCCATTTTCAGAATAATCTTTCTTTGTTACTTTCTTATCTTTTTCACCAGATCCTTCTCATTCCTCCATCCCACACCAGTATATCCCATCCTATTTCTACTTATGTTTGTTTAAAATATATTTCACAACATTTCAGAAAAATTTAAACTGTTCAAATTCTATGACTTCATATTGTTATATTGTTGAAGAAGTTTTGTCTGACAGTTTAAATACATTTTGGGAGTTGGTTGGCTGAGGTGACAAGTAATTTAAAAATTCTGTTGGGTATTTCACTTTGTTATTTAAAAGACAATCAACTAACTAAAGGATATATTTTCTCAAAATCTGTTGTTAACATGCAGCCAGTGCTGTTACAACATGATAAATCTGAATGGGGAAATTTTCCTTTTGTCTTTACATATTATTGAGCTCAGCATTAAAGTAACACGAGTTGAGATAAGGACTAATTTAAGTTCTCCTTGGGGACTTGAATCTCATCTGCAAGAACATTTTGTCCAGTTTTATCTTATTTTATGTATATTAATTTCCTTGGCTTTCTAACAATAGTCAAAAGAAACCAAATACTTCAAGAGAAAATGTCAAGAACACCCTTATTGTGTAAGATGGAGCTCTTTGCAGTGCTTATCTTTAAGAAAAGCTTTCAGTTATAACTGCTTTCATAAACTTAAAACGTATATATTCTTGACACAAAATTCTACAGCATCTCTGAAGGGGCTAAAAGTTGTCAGTTGAATCTCATATGTAAATGCTTCTTTGCCCATTTAATGAATATGTCTATTGATGCTTGGGAAAACTCAAGTATAATGATTTTAGGTAATACGTACAGTATCTAGTTTTGAAGGTAAAATGTTAAATGCATCTGTATATTTGTTCTTGTTCCCCAAAGTTTGTATTCCTCAGCATGGGTAACTGTCAGGACTTGCAAAGTGTATTTTCTTTTGAAACTATTATTAATAATATTTTATTTAGCTTTTTTCTAAGCTACACAGGTACTTCTTAAATAAATTTTTTATTTTAGAAAGATTTAGATTTCAGAAAAATTGAAAAGATAGCACCGAGTCCCCATATACCTAGCACTCAGTGTCCCCTATTATTAACACCTTACATTAGTGTGTTGCATTTGTTACAACTAATAACAATTTGATGCTTTACTATTACTAACTGCAGTCCATAGTTTATTAAAATTTACTAGATTTTTTAACCTAATTTCCTTTTCCAGGATCCCATCCAAGATATCACATTACATTTGGTTGTCATATTTCCTTAGGCTCCTTTTGGCTGTACAGTTTCTTACACTTTCTTGTTTTAGATGACCTATAAGTTTTAGAGATACTGATCTGGCTATTTGTAAAATGTCTCTCAGTTGGGAGTTGTCTGTTTTTCTCATGATGAGACTGGGTTTATGGGTTTATAGGAGGAGGACCACAAAGATAAAGTCCCATTGTAATCTCATAACATCAAGAGTATATGTGATCAACATGACTTATCACTGTTGATGTTAAAGTTGTCATTTGGCTGAAGTAATTATTTGCCAGGTTTCTGCAGTGAGAGTAGTGCCCCGACCCCCCATTTTCCTTTAAATTATACTCCTTGGGGATCCCTGAGTGGTTCAGTGGTTTAGCGCCTGCCTTTGGCCCAGGGCACGATCCTGGAGACCTGGGATTGAGTCCCACGTCGGGCTCCCTGCATGGAGTCTGCTTCTCCCTCTGCCTGTGTCTCTCCCTCTCTCTCTCTCTCTGTATCTCTCATGAATAAATAAATAAAAATCTTAAAAAAAATAAATTATACTCCTTGGAAACTAGTCATAGCCCACACTTAAGGAGTGGAGAGTTATGCTCCGACTCCTTGAGGGTGAAGTATCTACATAAAGTATTTGAAACTTGTCTACAAAGGAAATTTGGTCTATTCTCCCTCATGTATTTGTTTATTTATTTAATTATTTCTTTATATCATTATGGACCCATAGGTATTTATTTTTGTCCTTTGGGTTATAATCCAGTACTGCATTTTTCTGTTGCTTGAACCATTTCAGTTTCAGCCATTGGAAGGTCTTTTCAATTGGTTCCTGTATCCCTTGATATAGTCCTATCATTACTGTTCTTTTTCCTTCCTTCCTTCCTTCCCTTCAGACCTCTGCTCCCCACCTGCTCCCTCTCCCCACCTTCCCTTCCTCTCTCCCTTCCCTCTTTCCTGGCATGGCAAGATATTGCATGCTCACTTTGTATAGTTCATGCTTTAGTCCTAGGATCAACCATATCTCCAAGGAATCTTGCTTTCTTTTATTGGAGATGATGTTAGAAATGAAGGTTTGAGCATTAAGTATGCTAATAATCCTGTATGTACACATATCTATGTATGTTTCTATATGTAACCATCTATATCTATATTAAGCTAAGTTCATATTGATGTCTCCAACTTTAATCCATTATCAATCAATTTTGATTTAACTTAAATGGTTTACATGGGGAAAACAGGAGGAAGAGGAACAGACAAAGCAGTGTCCCTACTTTGGGGTAGATGAGATTATAGCGTACACTGAGCTCTCGCAGGATGTAAACAAGTGCTTTTATGGAGAAATAAACCATATCCTTGATTAAGAGTCTTCAGATTTATTATTTAATAAGGTTATACTTAAAAAGTGTAACATGCAGGAAATGAATATTTTGCAACCGAAGTCCAAAAACTTTTTAATTAAACATTTTAAAGTCTAATAATATTTTTAAAATATATTTTCAATAGGAAAGATGTCAGAATTCTATAACTGTAGAGGAAAAACTCAAACACAGGCCTATTGAGAAGAGAGTATAAGAAAAAGCATCTCAGCCCTAGCCTGATCTTGCTTCTATTGATCCTGATGAACACTGGAAATGCATAATAGAATGGTTGTAGCTACAGTTGATGTAATAGTTCAAAGCCCAGGGGGAATAGGAGAAAATAACACAGGCTGTAGGATTGAAAGAAATGGATTTGAAGATCACTCCTATCATTCATTGGTAACATAAATATCCTAATGCCGCTAACCTTTAATTTTCTTATTTGTAAAATGAGATAATAATAATAATAATAATAATAATAATAATAATAATAATTTGTATTACAGTTGAGGGCAATATAACAGTCACAAAAGCAAACAAAAATGTGAAAATAATTTTTGAACTGATAAAAACAATGCAAAAAATATTATGGAAGAAGATCATACCCATGTAGGTAGTTGGGGGTCGATATTGCATGGTGATCAAGAATGTTGACTTTGGAAAGAGATCATTTGGTTAAAATCGCAACTACACAATTTACCAATCTTGTAAAATTGGGTAAGAAACCTAATTTCTCAAAGAATCAGTTTTTTTACAGGCAGAATGGGATTCATTTGGATTTCAGTTTAATAATCTATGGCGTAGAGAGGGACATTGTATGGTTACTAATGTCCTTTTTAGCTCTAAATATTAAGGTCTGAGTGTCTATTTCCTTGAAATGCTAATTGAGGCATTAGATGGGGGCTCCAAGGTCATAATGTAGAGCCTGGGTAAATTTTCTTGAATTTGGGAAGCAGGAGGATTGGGCTTCCTAAGCAAGACATGAGGATCCTCAGATAAGTTATGCCTGAATTCAAAGATCAAAGGAGGCTATATCCTGGGAAGCTCCTTCACTTGCATGGGCCCCTTCCAAGGTTCTGGGAGGGGCCCTAGCAATGTGTAAAAATTTCAAAAATAATTAATTCCAACAAATTAAAATGTTTCTCTATTTCCACTTGGACTTTCCCTCATGTCAGATGGTGTTGGAGGAGGAGCCATAAACATTTTTGGACGTAGTGAAAGGGAAGTTGAATGGACAGTGTGGTGTGAATGGAATAGGATGTATTTATGTGTTCACAATTATTTTCACATAGAATTAAGTTATTATTAGTTCCCCCAATGAAAGAATAACTACTAGGAATATTCTGGCTTTCCACTGTGCTGATTCACACAGCATCAAGAAAAAAAAAGTGTTAAGATTGGAAGTTCTATTGTGATATGAGTATGTACTCTCAAAACAGTCCTTAAAGAATATGGGGTGTTTAAGATGATTCCCTGCACAAGAAAATTGAAATCTTATAGTTGGCTTATGAAAGAAACTTCCATATACATTGGGAAGGTGAAAGAAATTTTCTTAGGTATCAATAATTAAAAAAAAAAAAAACAAGAAGAAAGACTAAAGACTGATCTTTTGTCCTTATAGAAAACCGTATTACATTTTTTTTTGCCATCATGCAATTGAAGACTATGAAGTCAACATTTCATGGAAAAGAGGTGTTACAGAGATATATGTTAATTAGTAAAAATTATGTTATTTGTATATTTTGCAAAGTTTGTAGTATTGGTACTTTGTAAAATTGGTGATTTTAAGCACCAGGAAATGTGAATCTATCCTGTGTTTGCTTCTCTAAGAATTGTACTAAGTCTGTTACAAGTAGCTGTGAAGTAGACGGATTTCTGTGATGCACAAAGATACAGGGCTGAATATAGATTTCCTTTTAGATCCTTTGTATTTTAGGAATTCCTGTGAAATGAAGAATTGAGGCTCTCAGAGCTTCCTTCTGTTTGTATGGCCTCCTTCCCTGATAGCCTGGAGGAATTCTGTGGCTCCCAAGGGCCCAATTTGCTAGCTGGAGCCACTTCGGCAGTAAACTGGTCACTACTGCAGACAGGAGAGCTGGACTGGTTTGTTTCACTGGTGCCTGTATGCAGATGGGCCTCACTATGTATGTGCGTATGCATATATTCATTCACCAAAATATTTAATGCTATGTGTGAGATGACTTTTGTACCTACATGTTATTTCTTAGAATAAAAGCTTTGAGGTTTGTGCAATGGAAAAATTGGTGCTGGAGGATCATCTAAGCACCCTGTCACTTATCAATATGGTTCTAAAATCCATTGAAACCTAAAAACTCTTCTGATATCATAACTCCTAATCTGGCTTTTCTTGAACTCATACACATATGTGACGGCAATTCAACAACCTTCACCCTAAATGCTTTATTCTAATGGCCACATTTCAGAATCTGAGGGCATACTTGTGCTAAATAAATTTCTTAGTAAAAATGTAATTTGCTAATGTGATTTAAAAACCACCAAGTTATTTGGGAAAATAAATGTATTGTTGATCAAAACACCTGAATAACAATTTAAGTAGTCACATTCTCTCTTCCAGAGCAAATATTATGATTTTCGTGTGTTTATATGCAGTCGTGGATATATACTTGTGTGCACACATATATGTATGTATGTGTGCACATGGATTATATTTTTTCTTACATACACGTCTACACTTATAGTATATATAATCACTGTATATGTGCACTTTGTAGGACTTAAGAATTGCTTTACCCATTCTTAGAGGGTATGATCTATTAAAATATTGTTTTAGGACCAATGTAATAGCTTTAGTATAGGAAGAGATATTACCTGTCTCCTATGACCCTGGTGGATTCTGCTATTTAAGAATATATACACATTTGCTCAGTGGCTTTGTATATTTCCCAAGAGTTGGGGCACCAGGTAGCAAAGGCCAATGTGAAGCAACTAAAAAATTTCACTCTACTCTCTAAATATTTCAAAAAGTACAACATCAGTAGCCAGAATCTAAATTTTTCTAAAGCTCTGCCCCACAGCATGGAGTGAATGGAAGGAATATGCTTTAGGTGAAGGGCTTTCTGAGGCTATTTCTGGCATCCAAGCAGCAAATGGTGGCAAATGAATCTGCGCTATAGATCACTTAGAATGTGGATGGTCATTTTACCCTCTGCTATCCGCAGAAGACACCAACCTATTACCACAATATCCTTATCAGAAATTAACTGGAGGCTGTGCCTGTCTTCCAGGATCCCCTTTTGCGTTGGAGACACTCTCCTGTTTGCTCTCCTCCATACCCACTGAGAAGATATGCAGTTCCACTATGAGGACCCAGGGGTAGCTTAAATAATTTCTGAAGTTATAGCTTACTGTAAGCTTTCATGCACTTACTCTGCTGAAGAAAATGAATTTACTACATGGAATCACACTTCTCCTAAAATATCCCTCGGTCTCCACAACCTACAGACATGTAACAAGCAAAGGAGTGCTTATAGACACTGATCTATTAAACCATTTTCTTAAAATACCTACAGTCTTTTCATACAAAACAGAAAAAAAATCATTAAACCTATGGTTTGCCAGACAATTACTTTGTCAAATCTCAAGAAATTGCATAATAAATTGTATACATGCATCAAACATGAACACCAGAGGAGTATAACAAGCTATGTATTTCCAGTCCACTTGTTCTTGCATCCAAACAGTAGCTTTTGTTTTCAAGAACAATTCTATATCTTTCCTGAAGGCTTTCACAAAATATGGCTATACATTTATCTATCAAACTAAGTATAAATAATTGAGACACTTAATATGCACAGTAATGGGGAAATGCATGAATAACTTCATTATTAATGTCTATTGATTACTTATGTTTTCAAATAGGCAAATGTGCTGCTAGTATTTTTATCATGTAAATCTATATGTGTATTTTGGTTTTACCTGTTTATTGGCAAATTTACAATCCACATTATGGGCATTTTTATTGCTTTACACACTTATTTGATATGCACATAACCAAGGTCAGTTTACAAACTGACTAGTGTTTACTCAATTTGATTACTATGTTACATTTCTGAGTTTATTTTCCCTTTGGAAAATTAACTGTACAAGGAAGCCCAGTAAATCTTTACTTAAAAATTCCAAACTTTAGATTGATTTCAGCAGTGAGTTTGTATTGATCTCAAAAGCTTTGCGTTCCTAACTAAAAACTAATCTTTATTTCACCCTTTAGTGACTGCAGTCATAAATATGCTCACTCCTACCAGTGTAGAGTGGATTAATGGTTATTGGAGATTGGGGCTTCCAACTGAGTCTGGGAAACCTTAACCTTTGGAGGACAACATGAAGGCATTTACCCCTTGTCAGCTATAATCCCTAGGTCCACTTTTGACATTTACCTGAGTGTTAAAGAGGAAGCAGAGCAGGGACTGGGGAATAAAGCTCCAGAGATTCTGCTTGGCTATTAATCACTCACGGTTAGATTGACTGCCGTGCTTGATCTGGCTGCTTCCGGCCATCAGAGTCACTGAAAGGCATGGCCTTGCCTCTCCACTCTGGAGCCTGGGTTAACTCCTCCTGGGGAAGACTTTTACTGCTTGCCTGCAAGGAGGGGCTTCTTGCAATGCCAAACCCGTCTGTCATTATCCTTCCAACTTTGCTGTACTGATGGAACTAATATTCTGGGGGAGTATGTCCAACCCATTTGTGTGATCTAATTATAGAGAATAAAAGAGTTAAAAAGGAACAAAACAGAAGTTGTTATCGAGGGATGACCAATAACATTCCAGGCAGCAGGAGATGAAAGGCTGACAAATGGTAAGGAAGCTGTAAAGCAGTGTTCCTCAAAGCATGGTCCTGGGTACCTCCTGGATCACAATAACTAAATGAGAATATGTCAACTTAGCATCACCTCCTGGGCACCAGCATTCTGAACTTCAACAAGCACTCCGACGAGCTCTTATGCCCCTCAGAGTGTGAGACAGACACACTTTCATGATAAAGGGGTGTGTTTCCCCCTTTACCACTTTCTATGGTGCAAAGTAAGAATTTTATTTTTTTTTTGGACCCGATGGCAGAAATTACTATTAGCTAACTCAGTATCTGTATTTTTCCTTTTTTTTTTTTTTTTAGTAATGCAAACTTAATTTTCAACTGGCCTCCTTGTTGCCCAGTTATTATTTTTCAGCCTTCCTGACAGTTACATATGAGAGGCTTTTGTGTGGGATTTATAAAATGTCTCTCTTAAAGGGTTGAGGCATGTCCTTTTCCCTCCCTTTCTTTAGTGTGCTTAGCCCATATTAACTGGAACCTATTAACTGGGACCCCCGCAGGTCATCATGGACCACAGGACAAGGCTGTCACCTGGGATTGGTGGGTCAGAGAATTTGAAGGCACTGGGGTCCCTGATGATTTTCATGAAACCACCCCACTGGTCTTGGATGATCGATCACTAGATCACTTTCACATGACAGAGTAAAACCTGCGTCTTTAAACCTTGACCATGGGAGGGATTCACTATAGTTCAGAGCTGAGTGAGATTAGCAACTGGTACAGATCCCTTCAGGATTATGGGTTGACTTCAGGCAAAATCTTCCCACTTTGGATGACCCCGACTTTTCCCGAACATTATTATTGCCTGTGACAGTGAGAGTGTATCTGAATATTAACAGTCTCTTTGTTACGTTTCCATGGGCTCAGGAGTCAGAAAGGTACTCCTGGCCTTGCTTAGAATTTCACGAAAGGTCCGTGTGCTTCTCGCTGTTGTCCACAGAAAGGTGATAGGTTTGTAGCGGCTAGTTGGCCATGGGGGTTCTAGGGAGGATGGCAGCCCCAAGGACAGATGTGCATGCAGGAATCTAGATTGCCCGTTAAGGCAATTGATCACTTAGTGGTGCCCTCCATGCTCCATGAAGTTAACCTTTATCAGACTTAAGGCTAGGCCTGTTACATATGGATGAAATGCAGTGTCTTAAAGACATTCGAAGCTTACTTAAAGTGTTCCTTTTACCTTGAGGAAGAAAAGATTGTATTTCTTTTTTCCCGTTGGTATTTTTATTTCTTCTGTTCCCAAATCTGATACTATCAAGTCACTGTCTTTGTGTAGGGATAGCACATCCAAACTTTACTGTCATGACTTTTAAGATAATGTGCAAATACAGCAAGCAAAATAAGATTTTCTATTTCTTTCACTGATGTTGGCTCAGTTACTGAAGCCATTTATTAGAGGCTTTTCCCCTATTTTTTCCTTTTCTTTCTCATTCTGCCATGAATGCAGTCACAACCTTTACCATGATTACCTTTATTGATACATTGATTAATGGAATGGCTACAGCGTCCCTTGCACAAACAATTCATTAGTTAAGATCACATTCTGACATCTAGTATGATCCTAGTTATGTTAGAACAGGGACTTTCAAAGTGTGGTCCCTGCAGCAGTTGCAACAGCATCACCTGAGAAGTTGTTAGGAATGCAGATTCTTGAATGTAGGAATGCCGCCCAAGATCCACTGAATCAGAAACTCTGGAGGTAGGGCCCAGAAATTTGTATTTTTACAAGCCTTCCAGATGATTCTGATGTCTGTTTAAGTTTGAGACCAGTGTTCCAGAGCGAGTCTAGTCATGTCTTCAAACCAACCCACCAACAATGCTTGAAGGTGTATTCCTTAATGTTTCCACGCGAGTGAAATCTTCAACTCCCATAGGTTGGAATTGAACATTCAATTATATAACTTTTACCTCATCTATCTTCAGTCTACAGTTAATTGGGCCAGGCAATAAGATGATTCAATCTGTGCTAAAAGGGCACAAATACTAATAACAGTTAACAATGTACAGTATTCTTTCAGTTTTCAAGATGCTGACACTTTTAAAATTTCATTCGATTATGCAGCGGGTTCAGTATGAGTTAATGCAATTTGATTGTAGGAAAAAATAATAAAAACAAACCATTGCAGGGACATGTTTTATTCCTTTCTTTGCTCCTATATTGCTGGTTTTCTGGCACTAGAAACTATGATTGATAAAATAAATATGATTTAACGAATGATCACCTAAGTGAATAATGTTTAATAGTACTATTTGAATAATATTTGCTAATGAATTAAGGGGAAGAATCTATGGGGTTTTAGGCAAAGTCTATTTGGAAGGAGAGAGAACTTTATGAAACACATTTCAGTTTTGTAACCATATATCTGACACTAAGACATTTGACATTAATACTCACTGACTTATAGATACACTGTAGAGATTGACTTATTGTCCTCATTTCAATGGGAAACACAAGCTCAAGATAGTTATTGGGTCATACCCATGAGACCAATATTCTTTCTGTATTATTATTATTATTATATACTATTAGATGGGAGAGTATAATTTTTCAAGAACATAAATATAATATTTAGGAATCGACTTAAATGGTTCTTAAATCCAGGTTTTATTATACCTGTAATCTAAATTGGAATATTGTGCTCCATTAGTTTACTAAATATGCTTAAATAGTATTTTAAAAAATTATATTAAAGATAAGAATCAAGAACTATCTTTGAAAATG